>NW_015670982.1:897895-898039 GCF_001515625.1 Sinocyclocheilus rhinocerous
ACATACACACTATATTTGTTTGTGAAATGGCACAGTTTTATAAATATCTGAAAGTACACTCTTAACATCGTTAACATCGGCATTATAATATGATAATCAATGTTATTTAATGATAGAACTTTTGTAATTAGAATTAAAACTTGA
>NW_015670982.1:900949-914650 GCF_001515625.1 Sinocyclocheilus rhinocerous
GCTAATATTAGACATCATTTAGTCGCCAGAGTGAAGATTTAGTCGCATATGCGAGTGATTTACTCGCACTGTAGAGGGTTGTGAGAAATGTCTCAGTGTTTCTTTCTTTTTTTTCTTTTTCTTTTTTAATGGTTACCAAAACTTTTTCGTTACTGACATTCTTGTTTTTTGTTCCGTGGAAGAAATGAAGTCATACATGTTTGGAACAACATGTCTGATGAACTTACTTCTTGATTGGATGCAGTTGTAAGACTTTCTGGTTTATGGAAGTTGTCATCTTTGATACCAGAGTATGTGAGCGGAGCGCGGAGTGGAGCGGTGTAATTTTGAATGGAGGGAGGATTGAACGTCGTGGTTTTCACTTGCTCCAAGAGTGCTCCACCACCACTCCATCACAAGTACAATTCATGCCAACAGCCCGTAAAATAACTGCATATTTAGCAAGAATTCACATATTAAACATAGCCTATTTAGCTAGCTTGATAGAGATCACTTAAATCAGAAAACATGTGAAGACTAGGATGACGGCAATGGACATGAGCGGGAAGTTCTCAAGGAATTTGTTTGTTCCTTCTAGATATTGAATATTTTCAGGTGAAAGCATGATTTAAACAGGTGGTACTACTCTTATTCACACACAATTGCTCTCTCAATAATGCATTCAAACAAATGTAATCTTACAGTGCTACTTCATCTGTATGTAGGCCTATCTGATTTCAAATGAACAGAAATCTGTAAGAAATGCAGCGATCCGTAGGTAAAATAACTGACAAAAACATACTGTTAGTTTCATCACAAATATTTGCACTGCAAAAAGCAGCAATTATACCTTTTAATGCTGACAACCATGTTATTAGCTTGTCATGTGGTAGGAAAAAAGTTTGCACACTGGTGTTCCAATAAGCCTCTTTGAAACTCTCCTGTTATTTTATTTTTTCTTTTAATATACTTTATGAACAGAAGAACTGTGATATTTCAAACATACTGAAATACTTTAGCCGCGGAGCGGTGTTTCTGATATCAGTGAGCGAGGAGTGGAGCGGGAGCGGGAAATGGTGAACCCGGAGTGGAGTTGGAGCGGAGTGATTATTAAATGCTCGGAGCGCGGAGGGGAAATTGTTGCCGCTCCACTCCGTTCACATACTCTGTATGATACATCATTTAGTCACTGTTGCTATGGTTACATGCATATTCACAGGGGCATGACTGCAGTTATTTGTTCATACATGCAGTATTTTAGCACAACTCTTAAATTGTGCTGGTCATATAAAAGCACACAGAAGCGGTTCTGTGTGCTTTTATATGACCAGCACAATTTAAGAGTCACACCTGTTTGTTTGGAAATGCTTTTGCCAATCCTGAACACTGACTGTGTAAATGGAGCTAGAAAGATGGCAGCTTCCACATAAGACCTCCACGGTAGAAAACATTATGTCAAAGATGATTTGATGACAGGAGA
Organism: Sinocyclocheilus rhinocerous; assembly: GCF_001515625.1. Classification (NCBI taxonomy): domain Eukaryota; kingdom Metazoa; phylum Chordata; class Actinopteri; order Cypriniformes; family Cyprinidae; genus Sinocyclocheilus; species Sinocyclocheilus rhinocerous. The sequence goes on from NW_015670982.1 coordinate 902,409, forward strand.
GAATTTGAAAGATCAAGATAGGCACTTGGGATTACTCCATTATGAAAGTCTATTAAAACAGTCGGTAAATAGAAAGTGCTAATTTTCATTGAGCTTAATTTTGGTATTTTGGAGACATTCATGCCTTATGAGGGAAAAAAAAAAAAAAACTTGGCTAGCGGATTAAGCTGATAAATTATTCAGTGCTCTCTGTAACATGAATTCGAATGGAAATTTTGCTCTATTTTTAGCTGCAAACCGAAAGGTCACCAGAGTGGTGTGACTTTGTTTCTCCACGCTCACATCTCCGGCTTGTACTTTTCTACATGTCTTCGAAAGAGAGGGCGCTTATGCGCGTGCCGTACACCCTGTCCCTGCCTGATAGGACACGCGACCCGACACGCTCTTAATTAGAGGATGCCCTTCCAGGTGCTGACCGGACCACGCTAAGTCCGTCCTCTGACATCTGACTGGTGACATTTCCAGCCGGTGCCACCACATTCACCACCCCCGCCGCCACCTCGTTCACCGCCTGCACTCTCCACGTGAAGGTCATAAACTCTCCCAATGGCTCTCTACGATCTTTCGCTCGTAGTCGTGTCCTGTCCCCTAACCTGACTGTACCTTCGGTGCTGTCGCGGATGCACGTCACCATTAATCAGAGTCATCGGAGTGAGGCGGTGATCAGCTCATGTAGATTGATGAGAAGAGTCAGCGCCGTTGTGGATGGTGCATGTACTCAGATTTGGGGTGGTGAGGAGATCAGATGACTGCTGAGGGGAGTGTGGTAGAGACAGGAGGGGTGAGTGATCACTGATGATCTGTAAGAGAGATGAAAGGAGGAACAGTGAGAGAGGGAGGGAGGGAAGAGGATGGGCAGGCACTTGCGTAGAAAAGACTGACTGAACAGGAGAGGAAGTGTGATATGGAGATCTGAGATAGGTAGAGCAATTTTGACATTGTGAATGTATGTCAAAGCTTGTAGGCCTACAGTAAATGTAGAGTGTGTGTTAATGAAAGATTTTAAAAAATGGAAAAGGTGTGTTTGGAGTGAATGTCCCCACAATGATAGTAAAACCTGAAATCAACTCCACAAGGAGTAGTTAAAAGATGGACCCTTTTCACATTTACGGGGATTTCAAAGGCAGAAGTCACCATAAGTGGGTAAACTTCTATAGTGGTCATTTTTTATCATTTTACTTTCCCATTTTCTCCAAGAGCAAAAGAAAAAAGCTAGCATTTCTATTACTTTAAAAGAAAGAAAAAAAAGGTAATAAAACACAAAGTATAGTACATAAAAATGTACATAAAATGTTTAAAAATGACAATATAAAAAATTTGCTAGATGTACGATGTTAATAATTTGAAAATGCATCATCACGTTTTGTGAATAGGCTCTGTTTCTTAAAGTCACAATGAAACAGAAGTAGCAAGAGATTTTTCTTCCATATTGTGATGTATATTCTTAGCGAAATGGATTATCAAAAGAAAATAAAATGTTTATTTGTTGGTTGGTTGGATGGATTTTGAGGTCAGTTGTAAGAAAGGGGCGGTTTTAAGTGGACTTCTTTTAATGATTATGCAACAACGTTCGTAGTCATGGGAAGAAGGAGGCGGGAACTGGCGAACACTTAAGACTTTAATAAAATAAACACAAAATTAAAGTAAAGCGGCAGCCCCTCGCGGATGACTGCCGCACACCAAACACAAAATAAAATCCAGGCCTGGTCCTCTCTCGTCTTTCACTGTCGTAACTCCTCCTTTTATACTTCCGGAGCTCCTCCGTGGGACTCGAGACCGGTGAGTGGTGCAGGTGTCGCTCATCATCAATTACTCCACTGGCCTCGCTCCGTTCCCACAGCTCTCGGCCCTGCCCCCACTCGTCACATACCCCCATCGCCCCTCGACGGAAGGAGACGGAAGAATGAGGAGAGACAGATACGAGAGAGTGGAGAGAGGAAAAAAATAAATTAAAATGATCGGTCCGGTTCCCGGACACACTGCCGCTTGGTCGGGTAAGGACAGACAGACGAGGCGAGAGAAAAGGAGACGGAAGGATGAGGTGAGACAGATACGAGAGAGGGGAGAGAGGGAAAAAAAAGAAAAAAAATTATCGGTCCGGTTCCCGGACACACTGCCGCTTGGTCCTCAACCGGCTGAGAGGCTCTCACTCGCGGTGCCATGCGATGGTACTGGACATCGTTGGTGGACGGCCCACCGCTCCTCCGCCTCCTGGCGGACGGCGATGGCTCCTCCTGTTGAGGGCAGCCGGCAGCGAGTCCCCCGTTCCCTGCTCCTCCCCAATCATGGCGGATGGCAGCAGGCTCCAGCCTCCTGGCGAACGGGGCCGACTCCTCCGCTCCCTCTCGGACGGCAGCCACCCCTCCTCGACCCAGGAGCGCGGCAGCGAGCTCTCCGTCCCACCTCATCTTCCATCGTTCCAGCACCACCGCCTCGGGCAGCCACCAGCGGTCTCTCCGCTTGTTCCTGCTGCCCGATCTCCTCAGCACCGCGATCCCCCTCAGCAGCGAGGGCTCTCTGACAGCGTGTCCCTCCTTCCTCCCGGGTTTCGGCACAGTTCGTAGTCACGGGAAGGAGGAGGCGGGAACCGGCGAACACTTAAACAAAACTTTAATAATAAAATACAAAAACACAAAATACAATCCAGGCCTGGTCCTCTCTCGTCTTTCACTGTCGTCACTCCTTTTATCCTTCCGGAGCTCCTCCGTGGGACTCGAGACCGGTGAGTGGTGCAGGTGTCGCTCATTATCAATTACTCCACCGGCCTCGCTCCGTTCCCACGGCTCTCGGCCCCGCCCCCACTCGTCACAGATTGGTGAAATCTGACATGTGTCACCAGAGAGAAGTTGTTTCATCGGAAGATTGAGTTATGACATTTTGATTAAAAAAGTTGTCCACTTGAAAATGACCAGAAATCAATTATTGAGCAAGTAAATAAAATATATATATATTTTTTTTGTGGCAGTTTCATGTCATTGTGTGTTATGTTGGTAAATAAAGAGAAGAAGGTCCGGCTTTTATAGCGCATGTATGGTGCGAGGTGTGTTTATAGTTCTGGTTCAGGTTTTACCTACATTGTGGGGAACAAATGTTCCTAAAAGGTTATTAAAACCTGAAATCACCTGCATTGTGGGTACCAGCCAGCAATATCCACAAGAAGAACAGTTTAATGAACTTACTAAATCATGTTTTAATTAAAATCTAAAACAAAAGCAAAAAGGAATCTGCACACCTAGTTAGATAGCAAATTCAAAAGAACACGAAGCTTCCCGTCTGATCCATTGTGCACTTTCACCTTTTTCAATGCACCATTAACACTTTCTGGATCATCAATATGTACATTTGTACTGTAACCCTTCACTTAAACTCATTTGATCTGGATCTTTGACTGATTGATTGTACCTTTATTTTGCGTAATAGATGTGCTTAATTCATTCAGTTTATCCCCCCAAACCCAACCTTATGTACACTATCGTTCAAACACTTGAAAGAAATTAATACTTACTTCAGCATTTAATTGATAATTAAATTGCACAATATTGCTGTCTTTACTGTAAATTTGATTAAATAAATGGTGAGCATAAGAGACTGCTTCAATAACATTTAACAATCTTACTGACCACAATTATTTTAAAACGGTGTGTGTGTGTTTTTTTTTTTTGAATCTTAAAATGCAAAAGGGTTAGCAATACTATTAGGGGAAAGAAAATATCATTAGATAAGTATAAAAACAAAGTCATAACCATCACAGAAAACAAACGTGTGTGTCAAAAAGAACCAGTGGCCGGTGTTCTGTTCCTGGCATGGATAAGAAGGGGCTCCATGTCTTAATATTAATTATTCATTGAAGCCTGATTAGAAATGGCCCACTTTTACAGCGTATTGAGTGAGAAAAGAAATGTGTCTTACTCTCATCTGAATTCAGCAGAAATATATCATCACCAATCATTTTCTGTGCAATTACAAACAGTCAGCATAAACACACTTTTAGATGCTCACACGGTTTGATGATTCAGAAACAACACAGTCCATATTTTCCATAAAACTGCTTGTGAAATTGTTTCCACTGGGCTTTCGGTCCAGTACAGAAGGCTCATCATGTCCTCCAAATTTGAAAAGACAATTTAGCCTATTGATTCCTAATCTATTTATCTTGTCTTCTCAAAAGGTTTCCTTTCTTTTAATATGGAGCCAAAGCTAGACTGCTAAACAAATAATTATTAAAAGAAGCAAATACAAAATCCCCCAAATTATCTTCTGCATTGATGCTGACTTAACTAAACTAACTAACAAGCCACAACTAACTAAGTAACTAACTACCCATAATATTTGGATATCTTATTTTAAAGAGTTAGTTCACCTAAAAAGGACATTTCTGTCATATTCTACTTGCAGTTAAGTCGTTCCAAACCATATGGTTTTATTTCTTCTGCAGAACACAAATTTTTGGTCTGTTCCTCAAACAAACCTATCATATGACTTAAGAAGGCATGGAATATAGTCACATCTTCACATTCCATGTTGCTGTCAACAAAAACATGGGCTTCAGGACATAGTTCTCAAAACTTTTGCTTGTCTTTTTCTTGCCCCACAGCAGCGAACCAGAAGGAGGCCCTAAAGGGTCCATTCTGTGTCAAAGAGGAGCCCCAGGCGGAAGAGCCCCTCAGCTCTCAGAGGGGACCAAGCTATAGCTTCTGCCAAGAAGGACCTCCAGGGTCCACCAAGCCACGAGAGGAGGGGAGCCCAATGTTGGGCAAGAGCAGCCTACTTAGCCAGGACATCAACGTCAAAGTGGCCTCTGAACTGCTTATGAAGCTCTCAGGTCAGCAGATGTATTTTGGTGCGTGCACTCATATGTGTGTGTGTGTGTGTGTGTGTATTTTCAGGCTTGAATTCATGAGTGCTGTTGAGGAAACTCAAAGGCCAGAGGATTGAGTGAGTGGGTGTGTGTGAGAGAGATGTGTGTGCTTTGCATTCTGTTTATTTTTTCTCGATACATTGCTAAGGTCATATGTACAGTAGAAGACCCTTAATGCAACGGTACTACTGAGGTTATAGAATAAGCTAAAGTTTGTATATTCACATCAGAAATATGTCTATACATTATGTAAAATTATGTAAAATGCTGTCAGGTCATCATAAAATCCAGCGGTCGTTTATATTTGCTTGTGTTTGTCTGTGAATTTAGTCTTTCTTTCGTTCTTTCCTTGTTTCACTCCCTCTTTATTTTGCACTTTCTCTCTCTCTCTGACCTGCTGCTGTCCATTCCACTCACTCATGTGTTCTGGGCAGAAGGAAAAGGGTCAATTCCTTTTCATGTTGCTCAGTCAATGCGCTTTTTATGCTGAGCAGTCCTCTGCCAAAATAAACCCATTGATTGCCGTTTTGGGCCGCTGGTCCAATCTTTATTTCAACTCTACAATACAAGGGGACTGAAAAAGTTCAGGTCTAAAAAGTATTCTGTCACTTCCACTTCGTGTACACTTTTGTGTTTAAATGCAGTTGAAATGGACTCAGCACCACAAAGATGGGAATTTATTTGTGGAAAAAATGCTTTATTGATAAGAATGTAGAGATAGGGTAGGAAAATTTGGGGAGAAGGTGGCTGAACATGGTAGTGTTGCGAGCCAGACATGAACTTGTGTAACTCGCATGTCAGACACGAAACCACAGCACCAAAAAAATAAATGCTTTTTCATTTTCTCATCCTAATCAGAGATTGGTTAAAAAAAAATCAATTAGTCAATGCATACAAATTCTTTTATTAATGATTTTGAACTGAACATAAAACAAATCCGACAAACGAATTGAATTTGACAAAATGTGTAGTGACTGTTTTGTCTTTGTACTGCTAAATAATCAATAACAAAAATGTATATGTATCATGAATCTTTTAGGTGACTCCATGAATCAGACTTAATAATCGAAATTGTGTGAGATTCCCACTCCTAATATTGACAACCTTAAAGCCGACATAAAAGTGAAATTTTGATTCATTTTCCGCATTCTGCTCAGTCTCGTGCACAGCTGTGTCCGCATCGTTTATTCAAACACGGATGAGCACAAATGGACAAGTTTGACACCTAGTGGACTCTCCTGTCTCAACAACATTCTCCTTGTGCATGTGCTGTTGTATGCGCAAAAATTAGGCAGCACACACACAGTGAGCTCAGATGTCCGTGGACCCTACTGATTTCTAAAATTACTTCACGCGGACAGTGTGCAAAACGTTGCGGAACGTGGGCGGCTGAAGTATACTTTGAGCTTTATTGCCCAGCCCTAAAACATTTATTTAAAAAAACACCGCAATATTCAATAAAAAAATGAATCCATTCTAAAGGAAGTGAAATAAAATAACCACATTTTTCATTTTCCGCATTCTGCTCCGTCTCGTGCACAGCTGTGTCCGCATCGTTTATTCAAACACGGATGAGCACAAATGGACAAGTTTGACACCTAGTGGACTCTCCTGTCTCAACAACATTCTCCTTGTGCATGTGCTGTTGTATGCGCAAAAATTAGGCAGCACACACACAGTGAGCTCAGATGTCCGTGGACCCTACTGATTTCTAAAATTACTTCACGCGGACAGTGTGCAAAACGTTGCGGAACGTGGGCGGCTGAAGTATACTTTGAGCTTTATTGCCCAGCCCTAAAACATTTATTTAAAAAAACACCGCAATATTCAATAAAAAAATGAATCCATTCTAAAGGAAGTGAAATAAAATAACCACATTTTCCTTTTTTTGTATAACGCTACAGTCCTATATGCATCATGTCTTGAGAAAATAATTGTGAGATCACAGAGGTGGGATTTTAGACGTGTTTGCAAGGTAATAAAAGAGCTGGAGAAAGAGACAGACAAACAGAAAAGTGAGAAAAGCACTTGTCAAAGGGAGAGAGAGCAAGATCTAGAGTAGTCCATTGCAGAGGATGATAGGGAGTGATTCACTCTAAAGCAGCGCATTTGACAGGCACCACACACCAGCTGCTGCTGCTTCCTCCCCATGATGCCTTACACTTCAGCGTGACTCAGCTGCGCCAAGAGGGAGCTGGTTTTAACACGTGTGCTTCCTGACTGCACAGCCCCAGGTCACGTTTCCCCAGAGAGTGAGTGAAAGTGTGCGTATGAACTAGAGAAGCAAGTCTTTGCGTATATGAGTATGGAAAGTAGTAAGACGTGAGAAAAGGACTAGTACGCTTCACTCACTTTGTTGTTGAGCATTATGTGTGTGCGGAAAGCTCATTGAGAGGTCTCCGTGACTTCCCACATCAAAACTCTCCATGTGCTACTATAAGCGAGAGCCTCTTTCCCGCTCACCCCACCTCCAGGATGTGTTTCCTCAGCCTCTCTCTCTCTCTCCGTCTACAGAGGCCAGGAACAGGGACCAATTAGCGTGTTTGTTGTCAAGCTGAAGCAGTTTTACACGACATGGCCTCGCAGATCCGTCTCAGCGCGGCCACTGCGGCGTGCAGACATGCAACCAAGTGGATCTAAAGAGCCGCGCTCTGCTAGCTGCAGGCTGGGGATCAATGCCATGGAAACAATGACATCGTCTGTGGTCTTGTGTGTGTGATGCAGTGGTGCAGTCTTGAGAGGTCATTTGGGGGAAGGTCGTCTCCGTCTGGCTCATATGTTCATAAGCACACTGCCCTGCTGACCGAGGATGTCTTGACAACCCCCTCTTTCTTCTTAAGGCCGTCTAACATGGCTTTACATGACATGCAATGTGGGTTGTGTTACTGTACTGGTTGTTTATAGTGTCGTTTGGCACTGTAATGCGAACCTCTGCAGACTGCATGCAAACTCATTGCACTCTCACTAAGTGTGTATACTTGACATGATCGCCATTGCGCTGTTTTCAAAAACAACGAGTGGCAGTGCAGAATATCAGCTGAAACGGCAGCGAGAAGAAGTAGAACTTTACATTTAGCTTCTCAGGTATGATATTAATGGTTCCTTTTCAGTGGTTGTTGTCCATTTAAAGCCAGTTTCTACACTGACTGAGCGCGTTTGGTTTACACAAGTACTTAAGTTTAGCATTTTAGTGCTAATATTTAAAAGTCTAGATGATGTTAGCTATAACAAAAAATTATAAACTAATTATTTTTAAATATGCATTAATTATTCTTACTTATTCAAGTAAGTTGTGCATATTGAATTTAGCTAATTTGCTTAGCAAACTGTTGATCCCCCTAGTAAAAAATAAATATACTAAAATGTATTTGAAATACATTTATTTTTATGCTAAGTATACTACAAATACATTTACATATTTATGTGCTTAATAAAAATACCCTGCAATTGTACTTAAATCATACACTCCTCATTAATAGTGACATTAAAACACAGTCTTAATATTAAGAAATGTGAAGTGTGCACAAGTAGTACTCCAAATAAAGTTTAATTATAATTTTTATATCAGTAAGTCTCGAGCGATATGTCAGGAAATATGTAAATAGATTTTAACTATACCTAGTATGAAATAAATGTACTTTAAATATATTACTTTTTTAGGTAGGGCCGCCATAACAGTCATTACCTGAGTAGAAATCCTGCAAATTACGGAGCTCTGCACATGACTGAAAGGGAAAAGAAACAAGATACAATGGCCACAAATTAAACTTGTTCCCACAAATACATTTTTTGACATTGTTTTAGTTCAATCATGGCCACGTTGTATTCAGTCATTCCCTTGTGGCATTGATTTATTGATTTTTACCCCAAAATAAAAAATGTCATTGTGTCATTCCAAACCAATAAGACTTTCATTCATCTTCAAAACACAAATTAAGATATTTTTGTTGAAATCTAAGATTTAGGCGCCGTAAAACGAATCTGTAAAACGTAAAATGAAGACACCGTAAAACGAATCCATTTGAATCATGTGATTTAATTCAAGTCTTGTGAAGAGATACAATCGCTTTATATGATGAACAGCTTTACGATTTTTTTTTAATTGTGAAATTCCTTGTTCTTTGTGTGTTTTTAAGTTAGCTTAGGTTTTGCAAGCTAACTTCCATGCATACTAGCTTAGCATACCACCAGCCGATTAGCCTGCTAGCTTACCTTACATAAATGCTTAGCTAGACATTTTATATACTTATTGTAATTTAATGTTTGAAAAAGCTTTAAAAAAATCACTACCCACTGGTGTTCTGTGTATACTGAACTCAACAGGCGGACCAAATTGTTCACGACACAGTAGTTCTTCTCTGCCACAGAAGTACAATTGCATCTGCTCATGTACCTTCATAACACTTATCTCCAAGTTGCTCCCGAGGGATTGTCCATGTGATTAGTGGTCGCAAGTTCATGGTCCTATTGTGTGAAAGTTACCGAAAAATGATGAACCTGACCCTGGTTGGCTTGTAGCGATTTGGTCTTAAACCCTGACAAGACATCAGTGAGCAATTTTTGTTAGTTTGTTTCATGGTGTGGATAGCAGCTTTCCCATTTTGAGGTGTTGGTTCACATGATTTAAAGTAGGTCACCTCCCCCATCCACCCCCCATCAAACCAGTTAACAATGTGTCGACTTCCCCCACATCTGTTTGATGGTAGCTGTTTGCATCCTGTGGCTAATTACCACTGCTGTGTTAGTCCCTCCGCACTGGTGGTTCCTGGGTTTCAACAGATGGACCCTGATGCGGTGCTGCACCGGGGGGCATACAGGACCTAAGAGAGGACTGCCATCCTCTCATCCTCCACAGCGCAACCTGTATTTGTCCCTACAGATAGAGATACATCCAGTTTTTAATTATAATTTTTATATCAGTAAGTCTCGAGCGATATGTCAGGAAACATGTAAATAGATTTTAACTATACCTAGTATGAAATAAATGTACTTTAAATATATTACTTTTTTAGGTAGGGCCGCCATAACAGTCATTACCTGAGTAGAAATCCTGCAAATTACGGAGCTCTGCACATGACTGAAAGGGAAAAGAAACAAGATACAATGGCCACAAATTAAACTTGTTCCCACAAATACATTTTTTGACATTGTTTTAGTTCAATCATGGCCACGTTGTATTCAGTCATTCCCTTGTGGCATTGATTTATTGATTTTTACCCCAAAATAAAAAATGTCATTGTGTCATTCCAAACCAATAAGACTTTCATTCATCTTCAAAACACAAATTAAGATATTTTTGTTGAAATCTAAGATTTAGGCGCCGTAAAACGAATCTGTAAAACGTAAAATAAAGACACCGTAAAACGAATCCATTTGAATCGTGATTTAATTCAAGTCTTGATTTTTTTTCCACCACCATGTCCCTTTAGGGGCTCCGTAGTATTTTATATGTTTATACTTAAGTTATTTTTCTGTATTTTATTACCAATCTATGATTTTTATTTTTTTATATATATATTTAAAATGTATATTTTACATTTATGCATGTTAAACTCAGGCATAGCCTACATTTTTACATCAGCAGTGCAGGATGTGAATAGATAGTTCTATTTGCATTATGTGATGGTCTGACCGCACTGATATGTCTATTTTATTCCTGTGCAATATTAAGAAACAGCCAAAACTGAGGCAGTCTACAAAAAGGAGAGTTTGCCCTCAAAGTCTGTGAGCTGGTGATCAGTCTGTTTTCGACTCACTGATAAACTCTGGATGCAGCACTCTTTTGACCATGGTATTAATAATGAAACCAGACAGAAGTTCAAGTACTTCTGAACAGACGGGAGAAGTTTTAAGATTGCATTGCTTTAAATAAATAAATATATTCATTTATTTAGTTGGTATTAGTATTTTGAAATTGGAGTGCAAACCCTATGAATGTATACGTTTTTTAAAGGGCTCTTTTACTGCAAAGGGCCAGTCAAGGGTTAAGACTCTTACTGCAGCATTATTTGTTAGAAATATTGATACTAATCAGAATGTGGCATTATGAGTCTTTAAGCTTAAACTTAAAAAGATTTCTATTTGACCAATGCTGAAATCTTTTGATAGAGTGATCATTGATGATGATCTCCTGAATGGTGATACTTGGAACAGAACCAATGGACTTGATGTTCCAAAGAAAGTCCTGAGTTGTTTAGGGTTGTGGCATGAAACGCTAAAAATCATAAATGTGTCGCAGTGGCTAAAGACATTTTTTTTGCATGTGTGCATAGTTCAGTGATTATTAAGAAACAAGAACATTTAATAACCCACCAACAGAGTAACTAATTGCGTTTCCATTACAGATCTGCGCAAAACTTTGGCGATATTTTATAAATGTCGATAAAAAAGTATTGCGAAATGACGGCATTTCCATTAACCGATGTTATGCGACTAAAACGTAATTTTTTCCTCTCGCGATAAGTCATGGCAATGGATTTTGATGGGATTTTGACGGATTTTGGCTACACTAGCCATTATATTTAATCGAAGGAGGCATATGCGTGTATCTTCACAGAAGCAGCACGGAGAGCAGCTTCTGGGACGTGCCGTGGCGCGACTGGTAACACAAGTGACTAGAGTGGCCGCAATCAGCTCCGGTGGCCGTTTCGGAGCCGTAACGCGCCGCAGACGTGTGCAGTGTAAATAGTCTAAGCATTAATGGCAGGGAAAGCCCCTTATACTTGAGAGCAGCCACATATGAAGTGTTTCTTGGAGGTTATAGTACATTGAGGAATGATCATGTGACTTTTTACGTACGCCATGTAACCTGTTAATGCGAGAAAAAAAAACGTTTCCATTGCAGTTTTGCAAAATATTCCTTTTTTGAATTGCCTGAAAAACCACCTCATGCAAGCGTAAAAACTTTTTTGCGATATATGGGAGTTTTTGCAAAATTGACGTGTTTCCATTAGGCTTATTTTCAATTCGCAATTTCAATTTGCGCAATTTACAGGGTAATGGAAATGCAGCTACTGACAGATATTCAACCTTTTTACAAATGGGCTCGATTTAGCCCATAATAGTGCTCCCAAAAAATGAACCCACGGACTATGCATAATAATAGGAGTGTTACAAGTTCAACAGCAACCATGTAGAAATGTATAGATGAAAGAAGTTTGATTTGTTGATTGTGGATTCATTACAAAAGCTGGGCTTTGAGGCTGTTAAAATTAAAGGGGGAGGGGGGGGATTTAGTGATGCAATGTCTTAAAACGGGTTTAATGTACAAATTGTCAAACAGCTAACTAGCATACTAACCTTCTTAGAGAGCTTGCATTTCTCAATTCAACGCTGTGCCTGTTGAAAAATAAACCAAAAAAGGAAGAACCCACCACCCCCCCCC
>NW_015670982.1:915251-917739 GCF_001515625.1 Sinocyclocheilus rhinocerous
TAGACTACTTTGTTGTTGGGCTACTGGTAGACCATCCTCACCCATCCCCAGCTTAAAATATTGTCCCCACGTGTATTTTGCAACTGCAAAAAGACAGCCTTTTCAACAATCTAGAGTGTAGATACTCCTCCCCAAGAAATGAAACCACTGTGAAGCCTGCACAGCTATTTGACCATTTCCTGCATCACGCACAACCCAGCATCCCTCCAGTAGCCTCTTCAGGGGCATGTGGAGCACTGATTCTCTCTCGCTTTCTCTCTCCAACTGAGGTGAGCGTTGCATCATGATGTGCTGAATTATTGAGAGGCTGTTCGGCCGTTGGTCTGGGATCAGCTCTCCCTTGTCTTTTTGCGGGCTGCGGTTGCTCTGGACCTCTTTGAAGCGGCTGAACTCTTCACCTCGTGTCTAAGCGGGTCATTCTTTCCGTCGGGCCAGAGGAGACGTAGTGCAGAATGACAACCTCGTTCTCTACCCTTCTACTCCACCTCCATCTCACCCTCTCTTTTTTTTTCTATAACTTCACCTCTATCTAGCTTTTCCTCCACTGCATCTGCCCCTGTGATGCATGTCTTTTTTACGTAAAAGTCTTATTTAAATCTTTTTTTTATATTAAAAAAACTAATATACAATTAATGTACAATATATAGAATTAAAAATAAAATAATAAATGTTTAATAATAAAAGAAATCAATATTTTAAAAAATATATATAAAAATGGAAAAACCTTTCAAAGATGAAACAAAAATAGATAAACTAGTCCACCTGACTAATTTAATGTTCTCTTGTCTAACCAATCTCAATTTTCTATCTTTATTTTCTCTTCCTCATTTATCTGCTCCCCCCTTTTCTTCCCTATTTGCATCTCTTCTATGTACATCGGTTCCCTTTCTCCCTTTTTCTCTCTCTCTCACTGTCTCACCTCCAAATTCATATACTCAGGCTACTGTACAGTGCATCAAAGTGCATGTGACAAGGGGTTTGCATGTGTTGAATGACTAATGCTCTGAGGCTGTCAGATTGTTTAGTATGCCAAACGGATGCGGTGGGAACGATGGTTGATTCATGCCTTTATTGTCTAAATGAGGGTGAAGTTTGCGGCGCATGTCTTTGTCACCAACCTTCAACAGCTTCTTATGTGGCGCCTCGGAGATGTCTGACGTAGAAATACTGGTGGGTGAATGCAGTCACATAATATAATTATAGGTAGTTGACATGACATCCTGTTGTCAAGCTGGCATGCCGTGTGGTGTGACATGCTTAATGCTGTCTGAAGCTATTTTTAGCAGCATTTTTCTAGTTTTCCCTTTCCTGATTTTATAGATAACTTTTTACTATACATACAGTTTGTTTGAGCCCAAATTAATTGAGAAACTGCATGCAATATTTATACTTTTAAAAATCAATCTGTCACAACGGATGACTATTTAAAATGAAGAGTGAACGCAAAAAGGTGACGTTAAAGAATGTGAATTTTTACCTAAAATCTTGATGCTGATTTAAAAAAAAAAAAAAAAAAAAATCCATGAAAATGTTTTAGATGATTTTAGGGGTGGGCAATATGACCGAATTGTATTTAAAACATTTTTATTTCATGATAACAATGTGAATCACAATATAGTTATTTTTGTTAATTTCTTTGTTAAGTTAGAAAATTACAAACGAAAGAAAAAATACAACAAAAATGCAAATGAAAAACGGTACTTACTTAAAACCGTTCTGTTTTTCAGGTACACTAGGTCTAACAGTAGCATTAATGTCTTACAGTAGTAAGAAATACTACAAAATTTGAATAATCAAATCTAAAAATAAAGCACTGCATAGTCTTTGTTGTATGAATTATATTTACATTGATTCTTATTAAAGCTAAAAAAGTTATTCAGTCAAGAGCAGTGAGTGATTTTCTCTGTCTTTTGCAGACAGCAGAAGCTATATTAGGTAGGGGCGCTCCGATCAGGATTTTTGAGGCCGATCGCCCATCACAGAAAGCAGTATCTGCCGATACCGATCACTGATACCGATCTTTTTAAAGCCTTCTTTTTATCATTTATAACTATATAGTGATACTCCAATCAGGATTTTTAGACATTTATTCAGGGCCTGAATTTCATTTAGTAGACTTTAATAATATGCATTTATGGTGTAATTGCTACATTTTTGTGTCAATCCATGTTAATACTGAAAACAATGCGCTGCTACTTTAATTCAGCGCTTGCAGCGCAGCAATAGACTCGGTGCGAAACGATCTCTGCACTGCCGCAGACGCGCTGCCGGACCGTAACTGTGTGCAGTGAACGCTTTAATCCGTTAACATGAGCGCGGAAAAAATACGCACCGCATACGCACTGCAAACTGAGTATTGTGAACCTGGCAATTTTTGAGAGAGAAAGAGAGAGAGAGCGTGCGCGGTGATTCACTCACGCTGTTTGTGAAGTTATGTCTCACACAAGGTTTTCAAATTACTTTATAAGTTATTTAATGAAGAAATATA
>NW_015670982.1:920427-923950 GCF_001515625.1 Sinocyclocheilus rhinocerous
TAGAGACCGCCGATCAATCATCCCAAAGCGATTATCGGCCGATAGTGATCGGTAGCCGATCAGTCGGAGCACTCCTAATATTAGGCATATATATTCTTTCTCACTCTAACGTGTCAATAACTTGTGCGAATGCGTGAATATATTTACATTCCGCAAATATATTTGCATAAAGCAGTATAAACCATGTAGAAAAATCTCTGTTGATTGACTCTTTATATTGTCACCATGCGATATGTATCATCATGATGATTGAGATATTGTATACAATTAGAACAATTCAATTATTGTAGAATAAAAAAAAATGTTTACTTGAAAAAGATATAAAAATATCAAATAATTACCTTAATATAATGTAATTGTTTTTCTTTTTTTGCAACCTATAATAAGTGATCTGCAAATGATTTTCTGTCAGAAAGTTCTGAATGCACTAAAGTATGCACATACAATTTTTTAGTGTTTACAAAATGAGACTGACAAAGTGGATCCTCCTTTTCACATGACAGAAGTTACAAATTATTTTTTACAATTGTTCATACACTTGAGTTACTATTTTTATCTCCGTGTAATAGCAGATTTGTGTATAGCTAAAGTTTAAAATGAATGTGCGTTTAAATCAACCTTTTCAAAAAAAAAAAAAAAAAAAATAGGGGGATGAGGGACCCTCAAGTGCTCTGACACATTTGAAACATTTGTCCTTCTCACATCTATCGTTGTCAAAGACAGGAAATGTTGTTTACATATGCGTTCTTAAACCAATTATGCTTAAAAAGTCGCTCACATGTGTGGTCATGTAAACACATGAAACTATTTTTCTTTAAGCATAAACCGTTCGACATAGCTATGTTTTTACCCATTACCCCGACTTCGCTTGGCATGTAAACACCTTAACCTACGCATGTGTGATACGTGACAGGAAAGCATCCTTTACTGTGGATTTAAGCGCATCCAGCCATAGTACGCATTTTGAAGTAGAGGAGGAGGAAATATATTATACACTCTGACTCTTTATTGACCCAGAAAATTATAAAAATATGTTCTCATCTCATGCAAAAGAAGTGGTACAGTCAAAGAAACTGCAAACATCAGAGAATTTGAGTTCTGAACACATTTCCTGATATTTTGGAACACTCTTAATGCTTTTTTGAACATCGCAATGATCATATTGTGTTGTCACTTCTTGTACAGGCAGTTTTCTGGCAAGTAATCCGATGTCATGAGCTGATTTTTGGTAGTTATCAGCATATTGGTGTGCATGTAAACATGCTCACTGGTAAGAAACAGGGAAATCGGATCAGGACATCATGTAGGTCGAATTTGAACCTGCATTTCCCACATTAGCACCAAATCTTGACATATCTGTAGCACACGCGTTAGTCACTAAGCCACAGCTTTGGTTTGCCTGTGTTTTCTATTTGTTTTCCGTAAATCTGCACTGGTGTATAACTCTCAGAGCTCACAAGAGGTTTAACAGGCAGGAATCTTTGATAGACCAGATGGCTAAACAGATAGTTGCCACTGGTCAGCCTCGGTTTAACCTCCATGCGATTTCATTGTGTGTGTGTTTGTTTGTATTTTCCATTCTGTATTTGCACATTTATTTGCTCATGATAATTTGCATATCTAACACACTGGCTATTTTAGATGCTTTCATAACAATGCTGATTAGGGTTGCACTCTCTTCCTCATAGTGACCCATCACTCTTTTTTTACGTACATGTGTCCAAATGCATTTGAAAGCAGTTACTGACGTCACTGAACCCAAGGCGAGAGTGCATTGCTCTGTGTGTGTGTGTGTGTGTTATGAGACTGTGTGTCCCCTAAATGACCCCGGCCCTCAATCTGGCTCCAGGCACTTTATTAAGGGATTAACGGGCTAGTGGTTGTCAGTGTCCCCGTGTGCCATTGCCTCCTCCAGCTCCTGACACCTGGGCACACTACTGACCCCCCCACCCCCCAAACACACACACACTCAGACACTGTAAAGATACACTGTACTCACACACAATCTAGGTCAGAGCCAGACAACAACACTCCAACAGACCCTGCCCAATAACGCTGGCTGTTAACGGGAGGGGTGGAGGTCACCAGGCCTACCCACAATCTCCTGCTCCCTCGTCTCCGGCCAGACTAAATTCATATGATTACACCCCCTCGTCCTCCCTCCCCAGCTGTCTGATCAAGCGCGGTCACCCTTGAAAAGCATATGCCATCTACCGCTCAGCTGTACATACTGTCAGACGTCTGATCTGATAAGAGGAACAGGCTAAACGTTTTTCTACCCTCCTTTTTTCTCCAGTCTAAACGTAGGGAGCGGACCTCTTTGTTTTTCTGTATCAGAAAGGCTGAGTGAGTTTACAAGAGCTGGTTTTCATTAAAAGAACTCTGGCGTTCCTATGAGCTGACTGACTTTCTGTCTTTCTTGTCCTGTCGTGGCGCTTGCATGTTTTTTAGGCTAACCATAGAAAGTCCTTGTAACCTTTAGAAGTTTGTAAATGTACTGTCAAGTTCAACCCTCACTGTCATGTTCTGCTTTATACCACAGCACTTTATAACTGCAAATATTCAAAAACAAAACATAATCTCGCCAGTTAACTGGCTTAATCTGTGTTTGGTATTTGTTTGACTGGCCCAAATGAGATCTTCTGGTTCACTTTTTTTTAAAAGATGGACTAGGAATTTATTGTATTGGGAGGTCTTTTTTGTACTCTTTCTTTTTGAGTTTGGCTTATGGAGCAGTGAGTAAGAAAAAACCCTTCTGAGTCATTTTGACCAGATTTCAAACCCTTTTTTTTTTTGAAGCCAAATTATAGACATCTGCTTCAACTTTAACCGCCTTTGGTAACAGCCTTATCTCAATGATGCCCTTGTCTCTGTAGCAGTTTAAAACTCAAATGAGTCACAAAATGGACAACCAGGCTCAAATTTAAATATGTTGCACATGACAGTGAGTTGACGTCTGTGCTTCCTTTGGCCAGGGGGCTTATGGGTTACAAAATCTTGCTTCTTGGTTTTGCACAATGCAGAAAATGTGGGTGATTACCAGGTCCAATTCAAGAGAGCCCCACCCCCATAACTTAAAATGGGGCCTTAACATAAAAATATAAAATTTTTATGTTATGGCTTATTAATAAAGTGAAGTGATTTGCCATATGATTGTTTTAAAAAATTTAATTTAAAGGGGTCATATGATGCTGCTGAAAAGAACATTATTTTGTGTATTTGGTGTAATGAAATGTTTATGCGGTTTAAAGTTAAAAAAACACATTATTTTCCACATACTGTACATTATTGTTTCTCCTGTATGCCCCGCCTTCTGAAACGCGTCGATTTTTACAAACCTCATTGGTCTGAAAAGCGAGGTATGCTCTGATTGGCCAGCTATCCAGAGCGTTGTGATTGACCGAATACCTCAAGCGTGAGACGGAAATCTTACGCCCCTCACCATACTGTGATGATGCCGTCAGTACAGAGCGACGATTCAAAAACATGAAAACCCATTATAAACGAGGCATTCGTTGCATCC
>NW_015670982.1:925871-927380 GCF_001515625.1 Sinocyclocheilus rhinocerous
GGTGTGGCTGACTCTTAACTTTTATAAAGAATATCTCTTTGGATTTGAGACTTTAGTCTTTGCAACTTTACAGATCTTCTTTATGCACCAAGAGCTTGTAACACTCCAAAGAGAAAGGAAAAAATGAAATTGCATCATATGACCCCTTTAAGTAAGTGTTAGATGATGGCAGAGATTTTCTAAATGTAAAAATAGGATACACACTACCATTCAACACTTTTGGGTCTGTCAGATCTTTGTATTTTTTTTAAATGTATTTCTTTATTTATTTAAAAATTAATACTTTTATTCAGTAACAATGCATTAAATTGATCAAAAGTGACAAACAGACTTACTGCGGCAATTTCATGGGGTTTTTTGCCGCTCAGTTTCTCTTACTCCCATTTCCCATACTCCCATTTCTCTTACTCCCATTCAGAACAGTAACTTTTTTCAAGGATCATCCGGAGGCATCCGAGCACCTTATGCCAATTTCGCCTCAGGACTGCCACTGACTATCACATACACAAATGACACCACTCTAGTCTCGAGTCAGACATGTTCAAACCATTGAGGCAGTTACCAAATATACTCATGGCGATGGCCACTTCTGCAAAAAGCTTTCATTACTTGATATATTTGCCTGAAGTGGAAATTTAACACTCAAGTTTAGAAGTGTTTTGAAATCTCTATCCTTAGAATGCACTGCTAATTAGAATCAGTGTTATAATGGTTGTTTGCAAATGGATTAACATTCACTTTAATTTGCATTTTCAGAGAATAACAAAGAAGCTTGCCACCAGAACGTCATAGTGAAGGCGGAGCCTATGGAAGTGGACCCACCCCTAGAATTGGCCCCACCCTCCTCTCATCGACTGGGCTTCAGCACTTCAGGGGCATGTGAGAAGAAGGAACCAATGGTCAACCTCCCAGATCCTTTGCCCCGCCCCCAAAATGACCTCTTCTCCCAGGACATATCAGTCAAAATGGCCTCTGAGCTGCTTTACAAACTGTCTGGTAAGTCTCTATGACAGAAGAAACAAAGGGGCGGACTGTCGCTCTCCGCAGACAGTTTTCTTCTTCATCGTCTTCTCTGATTGCTGCACTGACACACTAGAGAGTGGAGGGATATTTGTGGTGTTAAATGATGGCAGGATTGAGCTTTTCTTCCAAGAGCGTTCTGAGGATTAGCAGAGACAAACCTGCCCCCAGCGCTCCTCGCTGCCAGCTACGGCTCTCTTTAAATGCCATCTAGCACCTCGGAAGCCGATCACAAAAAGCCTCCCCCACACACACACACACACATATATATATATATCTGTACACGAACCTCACATGCACGCCATTCGCATCCTTCCACCTCCCCCCCTACCCCATGGGAGAGGTGTGTAGCTGCAAAGTGTGTATGTATAACCCCTCAACCCTCGACTCCCTCAGATTGTTCTCAAACATTCTGGCTCAAGCACACTCGGTTGCACACACTTCCCTTGTCTCTCTCTTTCTCTCTCTCTCTCTCCCTCTTGCTCCTGT
>NW_015670982.1:929267-936799 GCF_001515625.1 Sinocyclocheilus rhinocerous
CAAACTGTCTGGTAAGTCTCTATGACAGAAGAAACGAAGGGCGGACTGTCCGTTTAAAAAAAAGCTCTCCGCAGCGACAGTCTTCAGGTTTTCTTCTTCATCGTCTTCTCTAATTGCTGCACTGACACACTAGAGAGTGGAGGGATATTTGTGGTGTTAAATGATGGCAGGATTGAGCTTTTCTTCCAAGAGCGTTCTGAGGATTAGCAGAGACAAACCTGCCCCCAGCGCTCCTCGCTGCCAGCTACGGCTCTCTTTAAATGCCATCTAGCACCTCGGAAGCCGATCACAAAAAGCCTCCCCCACACACACACACACACACATATATATATATCTGTACACGAACCTCACATGCACGCCATTCGCATCCTTCCACCTCCCCCCCTACCCCATGGGAGAGGTGTGTAGCTGCAAAGTGTGTATGTATAACCCCTCAACCCTCGACTCCCTCAGATTGTTCTCAAACATTCTGGCTCAAGCACACTCGGTTGCACACACTTCCCTTGTCTCTCTCTTTCTCTCTCTCTCTCTCCCTCTTGCTCCTGTGCAGCATCGTCATGGCAACGCAGAGAGCCCTTCCATCCTCTGTGAGCTGTGTGACCGAGAGGGTGTCAGGGAGAGGGGGCTTAGGAAGTGCCACCCAGGGAGCAAGGTCATTACCAGACCACCAGAAGAGAGAAAGACAGGCAGATAGGCAGACAGACATGAGACACTGTTCTCTTTTGCCCTCTGTTTTTCAAGATTTTAAAAGCAGTTTGGCAAAACACGGTTAAAAAAATCTAACCACTGCAATCCCTGCTGAAAAGACTGTCTTAAGTCAGCATGCATGGCAGAATTATTTTCTTATTTAGTATTTTTGTCCTGGTTTTCCTGTAGAAATATGTAACGTAAATTTACTTGAGTAAAAGTGTGTCATATATTTTTCAGAAATGTATCTTGAATTTATTAAATTCTAATATTTATTCAAAAGTATTTTTCCTACCCCATTGTCAAAGAGCAAACTCACTAAATTTTGCAATATTTTTGCTTAAAACAAGAAAACTATTTAATTTCATGACTATACATTGTTTTATTGTTTTATTATTGTTGAAAGCATTGCATTTATTAGAAATTATTGAGTTTGAGAAATGAACTTTAAAGTGGGAAAAACTATTTTATAGCAGTTTTGGTAAACTGGATCTTGCATTTAGCAGGATTACCAGAAATTATTGAGTTTGGCAAATTAATTTTAAAGGGGGGAAAAACAATTTTATAGCAATTTTGGAAAAACTGGATCTTGCATTACCGGCAAAACAGCATTCTAATCTACCACCATGCAAAATACAATATATGCTGGACACCAGCAATGATTGTCTTTTTATCAGGGATGGATTAATGGTCAGCTTTATTAATGAATAGTTCTACTAACAAGTAATTACCTTATTATACCTACTGGTGGCATATGATTTTTGTTAGTACAACACAAAAACAAGCCTATTTTTAACTCCATTGTGTTTTTCTTTTTCAGAAAAAGTAAGTAAAGCTAACGAAAACAAAGACAATGCATCCTTCGGTATACACAGGTAGGTTTACTGTTGTGCGCTTATTATGCTGCCAGAATGTAGGGAATCACATTTATTGAATCTAATTGTAGCTTGTGATTTTCCAGCCCTTTCCTAGACGACCGCTTTAGACAATCACCTTTCAACACGCGCTCCAAGAGCTCTTCCCCAGCTGAAGCTGGATCTTCAAGCAGGGTTACCCAGCAAGGTAAGACTATCTCCTCTTCACCAGCCAAGACCCTTTACTCTTTACTCACATTCAGCATCCATAACTGCCATTATGACACACCTGCTAATGCAGAGTAAGTTACCGGTCATAAATATTTTTTACTGTTCTAACCCATTTACTGTATTTCATTATTTTTAATATTTAAAAAAAAGAGTGCATATTATATGATATTTGTTCTTAATATATGTTTTGGTGCTTTAATGTGAGGAATATCCCACATATATATTGCGACAGACTTCTGGAGAAAAAAAAAAAAACTCAGATTGTAGCTTATACAATTCAATGTAGGCACTATATTATGTTCCTTTCAAAGGTACTGTCCACTAACAAGTAATTTTTATGCGGATTTGGTATTCATTTTGGACCCTGCTCACATCTACATAGATCTATGCATACAAGCCGCCCCTCTCATCTAATGCGAGGCTACAGAGGCCCCTCGTGCTCCCACCCAGCTTTGAGACCACTGCACTGGGCAGCTGGCACTCCCTGCTTCCCTCTACTGGCCCCTCTGGCAAAGGGTAATTAGTTTGCGCTCGCCTGGCCCCTTTCCCTACACCAGTTAATGAAAAAATGATTGGGTTTTTCGTGTCCAGGGTGCGTGAAAGTTAATTCACTACACACTCAGACATGTGTTCGTTCTTCCGAGCAGACACAAAGCGGACGTACACAAATCACATAAGAGCGGCCATGACCCTTGTCTACCTTTTTCATCTCTTTCTCTCTTTCTCTTTCAAATTCTTTCTCTTACTCCATGTTTCTTGGCATTTCATTGCTAAGTGTCTAGCTCCTTCTGACCCGGTGTGGGTAGTAACTCCCACTCCTTAGTTAAGACAAAGAGCTCTAATTTTTTATTTTTAACAGCACAATCAGTGGTTGAAAAATAATGAATTGCTCTAAAATAGTTCTGTATTTATGCCAAAAAGGTAAACTGAATCAGTGTTTGTTTGCGTGTGTGTCTGTACGGCCAATTTGATCATTTCTCTATAAAAATTGCTTTTATGTTGTTCTTGGCTGCATCAGATGAATGGCATTGCCTGCTTTTACATCTTATTTTTATACTTTTCACTTAATTGCATGAGAATACTTAAGTTCATTGTGTCATCCTTTGTGTGTTCGGTGTGTGTGTAACACTCCTCTTCTATCCTTGCCTCTTGCCCCGAGTCATCTTCAGCATTACTGCGGAGGCTGTCTCTTCTCTCTCTAATAACACTAATTAAACCATTAACCACTTCAAGGCATTGATGTAGATGCTCTAGTGTCTCAATTAAACGTCAGTGCCTTATTTTTTTATTGCAGTCGTGAACTTTGTATATTTTGACCCGAAATGTAGCATTGTTAACCTGTATCCAGCTGACTGAACAAGACACTAGATAGTTGACCCAAAAATAAAAAATCTATAATCATTAACTACCCTGGAATATAAAAGAAGCTACTTCAAACAACTTTTTAGTCCATTCTGTGAAAGTCAGTGGGGTTCAAATAAACAATTGACTTTTGTGTATTTACAAAAAAGATTACCATTCAAAAGTATGGGGTTTGAAAGATTTTATTTTATTTTATTTTTTATTTTCATCTTTACCAAGGCTGCATTTATTTGATCAAAAATACAGAAAACATAATAAGATATTTAATATAACTGTTTTCTATTTTTATATATTTTAAAATGTATTTCTGTGATGGCAAAGCTGAATTTTCAGCAGCCATTACTCCAGTCTTCAGTGTCACATGATCCTTCAGAAATCATTCTAATATGCTTATTAAATATTTTTAAAAATAAAAAAAAATTATTGCCGACCCCCTGACCCCAAAATTTTAAACAGTAGTGCATCTTTTTTGTTGTTGTTGTTGTTTGTTTTCAGCAGAAAAAAGTACATGTTTTACATGAGGGTGAGTAAATGTTGACAGAACAGAAGTTTGATTTGGGTAAACTATCTCTTTAGGTTTGTTAAGGAGCCTGGTTCTGAAAGCACAACATATATTGGTTCCCAATAGGGATGTCAACGATTAATCGACGATCGATTAATTGTCGATAAGAGATGCAATCGATTAAAGCTATCGATGGTCGATTAAGTCGTTTAATTTTGATATAAGCCTAGTTTACATTATAAATAATAGTTTAACATTCAAATACATTGCGAATATGGAAACATTTGGATTTGTGCCGAATGGTACGCGAGTAATAACCTCCAAATATATCTAGTCAAACCCGCGTTTGCTCCGTCCTCGTACACGCACACACGCACTGTCACGATCTAATGCACTGTAAATGCCGGATTTTTAAAAACAAATAGGCCTACCGCAACGCAAAAATTCAAAATCTGACATTTTCCGGAACAGGATCCAGCAGGATCAAATTAAGTACTGGTCATAATACTCACATGATAATGTTTGATGTGAGCAACAGTGTGTTTTGCTGCAGCAGCGCCGATGGAAGCGGTTCACTGACTGCGCAGCACAGCCACACGCGCCACAGTTACGTTTGGGATCATTTTATTTTAAATGCCATAATGTCAGTTGAAAACATTGCAATTGTGTTTTAAAATACAACAACGAGCACCACGAAACCATTTAAAGAGGCGCGTTCAGCGATCTCCGTGACAGGATAGGAAACAGTCAACAAAGTAAAATTATCTCAAACGAGCTCTCTTCATTTTATCAAATGATCATAATCACATCTATTCATTTTACAATCCTGCTACTAGCATTTTATTCAGACTAAATCCCCTTTAAATCGGGTGAGAAAGCGTTTTTTTTTTTTTTTTGAGTAACTTTTGCACTTCCTGTCATGCCGGGTTGCAGCTGCATAGGCGCATTTTGCAGCATTAAGGTTAACGATTAATCGATTAATTGATCGTTAATTTAAACGACGATCGATCATGGAAATGATCGAAAATTGACATCCCTAGTTCCCAACGATGCAAGTCTTTTCAGTAGGAGAGGTGAGAGAGTTGCATCGACAACAAGAAAATGAAGGTATTAGGGGATAGTCA
The DNA here is from genome assembly GCF_001515625.1 of Sinocyclocheilus rhinocerous. Classification (NCBI taxonomy): domain Eukaryota; kingdom Metazoa; phylum Chordata; class Actinopteri; order Cypriniformes; family Cyprinidae; genus Sinocyclocheilus; species Sinocyclocheilus rhinocerous. The sequence goes on from NW_015670982.1 coordinate 934,028, forward strand.
TAAGCATTGCACAGGCATTTGTTCACTCATGTCCCCCCACTGAGGCATTGTGGGAAGGTGCCATATTTTCCCTGGCAGTCCCCAGGCTCTGTGTCACACCAGAGCTGTCGACACCACATCACACCGTGAGTCAGACGCACAGGTTCATATGAGTGGTGTGACTCAGTGGAACCGTGGGCCCCGGGGTGACGAGGCTGATTCAGGGCCCTGTGTCTGATTGTGTGTTGCCTTTTCTAAACTCGCTCATAGATTGAAGCAGAGGGCAAAACACCCACTGTAGTTTTAATTAAAGCTCTTATGCAGTGCAGGTCAGCGCGGGGGACAGCTGGGAGACGGCACACACATGGCACCCTTGTTTAATTATGCGGTTTAGCGATGCTAATTCATGCTGGTAGTGTGGCACTACTAATCAAGTTGAGTCTTTAAGATTCAAATATGGTCAAAACATCATCCAGTAATAGTAAGTTTGATATCAACAGGTGCTTAAAGGTGTCAGTGGTATGAGGAGATGGTGCTTGGGGATAAAGCAATAGTTTATGCAAAAATGAAAATTCTTTTGTAATTCACTTACCCTTGTGTTGTTCCAAACCTGTATCACTTACTTCCATTCGTGGAACACAGAAGAAGATAAATGAAAAATATCTGTGTCCACTTTTTTGGGTGAAGTATCTTTTTCAAAGTCAAATGAGGGCAAGATGGTTTATTGCTCAGCACAAGAAATAAAAATAAAAAATGACATCTCTTAAATATCTCAGTGTTTTCTCCTAGTCAGCAACTGAGATTAAATGAAGTGCACATGGTGAATTTAAAGTCTACTTCTCTGATTTTTCTACCCCAGTATTCTCTATTGTCACTGCAAAGTTGGGCTGTGACGATATCAGATTTTCACTACATGATTATCGCATTTAAAAGACAATATTATCACGACATCTATCGAAACTAAATAAAGCTATCAGTCAAATTCATCTTTAACTTCATTTATTTTGTTTTCTCTTTTTTGGCAAATGAATCACAAACACCAGCTTAGGGAGGCGGAGAGAGTTTTTAATCACAATTGTACAAAAACAATAAATTGCCTTTTTGCACTATCTGCAAACTTGGATGTCTAAAATCCTGCTATTTTTATGAAATCCAAAAAAACTCCCACACTGGTAAGCTATTTTTTTCTGTTGCGGTTAGAGTGTCTCGCTTTCACCTGTCATCTCCTCCAACATGATTTTGTGTGACGGCAGTAGCTACACGCGGCGTCATCATCTTTTTTCCTGAAATATTTCTCATCAGATTCTTTCAAGGAAAAATTATCTGAGTTAAACTATTCACGTTACTTTAGTGTAGGAGTTTAACTGTATATCAACAATTGTCTCATTTGTGTCTGTTTTTATTTCACCTAAAAAATTTTAAAAGAAACATCTGAGAAAAAGTTGTTGCTTATTTAAAACATGACCGAGAACGCCATTGATCTATAAAAGAGTAGAGTCTGAGCAATAAAAGTTTCTTCTGGGTCATAATTTCCCTACTTTTTCCCCTGTTGGCCTAAAACCGAAGTAATGTGCCACGTTTTTCAGAAGTAAGTAATACATCAGCAGTAAAATCGAGCAGGCAAGCAAGACATCACTTATCCGTATGTCTTTTAAAATAATGATGGATTTCAGAACTTACCACTGGATAGATGGCTTACATTAGTTTTAACAGCTGCTCTAGGACCAATAAAAACCTTGGCATCTCTGTGCATGATAACAATGAAATTGACACCTTGACATTAGATTGCCCTGTAGATGTATATATTTAACTCAGAAGCGTCTTTCAACTAAGATCGTTGTGAGGAATAAAGGGGCACTTTTACCATCATTCCCTGTGACTTCTTCAGGAAGCGTACCGACAAGTCAGACAACCCCTCCCATTGGGCCACTTTGAGACACTATTCCCGTCAGGACTTTTGGGTTCGGTCTCTGGCAGAAGATACGAGCATCCCCATGAAAATGTCCTTCAGGTCTTGCGTCCAAGGCAAGTGCATCTGCTCTTTAATTGCCACCATTAAATCCTCTCTGATATGCCAAAAAATAAAATTAAGCATTGCTTATGACAGCATTTGTAAAAAAATGTGCCTATTTATGAGCAAACCACAAGTCCAAAGGGATGGGCACACACCCGCTGCATATCCAAAAAGCCCCTTGAATGTTTATTGAACGGATGCAAATGCTGTACATGCATAAGAAAAAAAACGGAAAAAAAAAACATTGATATGACCTACAAACCCAAATCATGCATCTCTGAATGCCTTGACATGATTAAAACCCTTTCAGTTGCAAACCGCAGACTTTTTTTTTTTTTTTTTTTTTTACCCAAAATGCAATAAATCCATTGAATCAATATAAAAGTTATTTTTCATGTTGAAACTGTTGAAAATACACAACATAGTAAGTTGATCCACATATGACAGTCTCTGAACTTGGTCAATATTAATCGTATATGCAGCCACTGGACTAAAAAGACATTCAATCAGTCATTGCTCCAAAAAGAATTCAATGGGTCATCTTGTTAATGCTATAAATTAATTACAACAATAAAAGAAAATTTCATCATGAACATACATGAACAACAATATCACATTAAACCACAGAAATTCCAAAATGACATTACCCTTACATTCAACTTCCAAAAGTGCATTCATCTTTGCCATGTTACATACATTTAGTTGACTAGTGCTATATGCTGTATTAACAAAAACATTAATGGCATAAATAAAAACACACTGACAAGCTACGCAATATC
>NW_015670982.1:936870-981023 GCF_001515625.1 Sinocyclocheilus rhinocerous
GAGTGCGTGGAATGGTGCACTGTGATTGGTTGAGCGGATATATCACATTCTGCAGAGAATGGAGACTGCCGTTTGTCGCGGTTTGGAAAAAAAGGGAGAAAACATGACAGAATAACTTGGCGGATATCGCATTTTGCGTAAAATTAAAAATTGACTTTTCAATACCGACTAGATACAAAACTGATTTTGGCGGAAACTCTATTTTTTTTTTAAATGGCGTTTATCGCATTTTGGAACCAAACTCTTCAAATGTTCTTGTGTAGCATGTACTGTATAGTGTAATCTCAAGGATGTCTAGACCAATCACAAAAACTATTTTTAGCTATAATATTCCAAGACTGCAAACTGGAATGTGACAAAATGAATCGCTTAAGAAGTGTCACAAGAGCAATAGTCTGGTCTGAAATGCTGGGAACACAGACAAGCATAGCGATACGAACAGTGAAATTTCCCAGTGCTGTTGGACTGGAGAACCAGAACTAACTGTTGTATAATATCTGATAATTATTATTAGGGGCAGTCGTGGCCTAATGGTTAGAGAGATGGACTTGTAACCCGAAGGTTGCGTGTTCGAGTCTCAGGTCCAGCAAGAATTGTCGGTGGGGGGAGTGAATAAGCAGCGCTCTCTTCCACCCTCAATACCACGACTGAGGTGAGACCCTTGAGCAAGGCACCGAACCCCCAACTGCTCCCCGGGCGCCGCAGCACATGGTGTGTGTGTGCACTTGGATGGGTTAAATGCAGAGCACAAATTCCGAATCATTTTGTATTTACATTTATAAGGGACGCCACAAACTCCATCCATCCATTCTCCAAACTGCTTGTCCTATGTAGGGTCGCAGGGAAGTTGTGTACTACTAACCTTAATTGGCAATCAAACTGTAAATCAATAAAGTTGTGCTGAATCTTCCAAAAAAGAAACCTGGGCCACATTTTATCTAATAATCAGGCATTAGAACTGCCATAACGCCATGTCTAACAGTATTTATTATTTAATAAAAAATAAAAGTATTAATGCTATAGCCTTCAATAATAATTTAAATAACTTAATAATGCATTTTAGCCAATAAATGGTAATAATTTATGCTGACCTTTGACTAATAACCTTTGGCAGTCGTGGCCTAATGGTTAGAGAGTTGGACTTGTAACCCGAAGGTTGCGTGTTCGAGTCTCAGGTCCAGCAAGAATTGTCGGTGGGGGGAGTGAATAAGCAGCGCTCTCTTCCACCCTCAATACCACGACTGAGGTGAGACCCTTGAGCAAGGCACCGAACCCCCAACTGCTCCCCGGGCGCCGCAGCACATGGTGTGTGTGTGCACTTGGATGGGTTAAATGCAGAGCACAAATTCCGAGTATGAGTCGCCACACTTCACTTTATTATTATTTATTTTAATGTATCCAGATCCAGAGAAGGTGAGTAGTGAGCCAGGAAATGGACTCGCCCAATGGAGACTCAACGAACAGCTCTTTCCCTGCCCTATATGTGGCAAAGTATTTGGTCGCCAACAGACTCTTTCCAGGCATCTCTCCCTACACACAGGTGAGAATACATGCTCTCAAACAACATTCAACCAGTTTGGCTATGCCGGTTAACCAACTATACCAGCTAAATTTTTCTGCTCCACCTTCTATGTTGGTGTAAGCTGGTGTTTTCAGCAGAACTGATCGAGTGACCACTATAGTATTACATTTACAAATACATCCATAATCACAACTACAATGTTAAATTACCTAGGTAACAGCTTTTACCAGTTGACCAGGTTAAGGTCATCTGCTGGTTCACAACAGTTAAGCAAAGTTACTGAAAAACAAGCTTTGTTGAATGTTATATTTTCACATGTACACATACATGTCCAACAACATTGTATGTTGTCATTAGGACAAGTAATTCCTTAAGTAAGTAAATAAGGTTCACTGGACTAGATTACCCTTCCTTTAAAGAGATTAGGCTACTGATTAGTCCTGGTGGGAAAGTACCTAAGTGATTACTAAACTGTAAAGAAGTCTCCCCAAGCACTAAGCTCCCCTGGAGCACAGCACAACCATGACCAGCCTTGCCTGATCCTTGAACAGTCATGTCCCGCAGGTCTCTTAGGAGCATCAATGAGCCGTCTGATCATGGTCCATTCAAATGCATCTCAGTCTGGACTACAAAACAAATAAATAAATATAAAGTCCTGTGGGAACGGTGAGACCTCAAGATCCTCTGATCTCAGAATAGCCAGGAGGAGACGGGACACCTTATAAACATCATCTATCAACAAAAGAGTCTATTGTTTGTTTGCTTTCTAATTGCTCTCTTGTTTGTCTCTGCAGAAGAGAGGAAGTATAAGTGTCATTTGTGTCCGTACGCGGCTAAGTGCCGAGCCAACCTCAACCAGCACCTCACCATCCACTCAGTCAAACTGGTGAACACAGATGCTGAGCAGATTGTTACCGCTGTTACCAATGAAGGCCAAGAACTCAAAAACTGCCCCTACTACTACAGCTGCCACGTCTGCGGCTTCCAGACAGAGTTTAATGCTCAGTTTGTCAGACATATGTCTCTTCATGTAGACAAAGAGCAGTGGATGTTCTCTCTCTGCTGTAGCACCTGTGAGTATGTGGGTGTGGACGAGGCTGAGATGAAAGCTCACATCAGTGCAGGGCACGCAGGTAAGATCTCACCGTTCTTACATTTTACGCATTACCTGTTGAGATCTTGAGTTTTAGATGCTGGTGTGTGCACTTAACTAGTTGAACTAGCATGACTATCTTGGTCAACCAGCTTTTCCAGAAAGACCATGCTGGTTAAATTTTGCGGGTACATCGTGCCAGTGCTTGTTCCCCAGCTAGACTAGCATCTAACCAGTACAAAGTAGCTTGGTTCCCTTTCAGTCGGTCACTCTCGACGTCACGTCGGTAATGAATTGAGATCCCAATTCGTCGGTCATTACCGACGTGTCGTCTCCGTTCCCTCCCTCAGGGAACGAAGGTTACATACGAACTGAGACGTTTTTTTAGCAAGGTGCTTAACATACCTTCTGGTTGTTGTTTTAAACACTTGGGAAACTTTGGCGCAAGTCCATCATAATATTTGCATTTTTCTTTTGAAACTCAAAGTTCTTCTGCTAAAGTTGTAATTCTGAGTGCAGGACTACAGTCATGATAGAGTCATGAATTCCTAAAATGAAAGATTTTGGATTTATAAACTAAACAAAAAACTAAATGTAGTTGACAAATTTAAAATTGGACAACCAAAAATTACTTGTGGTTCAGTGAAGGAATCAGTTGTTAACTGATTCACGGCTTGTGAAATGGCTTTGATTGATTCACTGACTGAGTGAGTCTGTTTCAAACTGTTAACTCACTCACAGGTTTCAGACTGTTTTGTGAACCTTTATGACTGACTCATTAAAAAGAACGGGTTTATTCATTTGTTCATTCATTGTTGTGTACAGATTAATGCAATTAGTGTACAGATTGTGTAATTAGAAAGATATAATTAAGTAGTGCCACCACGCAAAATGCACAACCGCAAACATTTTCCCAGCTATCGCCAATGGTACTAGATTTTTGTTGCACAACTAGATTTTACTCTAGACCTGGAGTGTCAGGAGCATTTTATATTTTGAGATATTTTATTGTATTTCTATTTACTCTGTTTTACAAGATTATGGCCTTTTAGCATAAAAAATCTCAAAATCTGTTCGTCAGCTTGCAAGAAGTTGGGTTGAGGCAGGACTTCCTGTTTGACCGAACACTGAACATGGTGCTAAGGAAATTAGTGGTAGGAGTGATTGGGAAACCTGTTTTACTGTTGCCAACAACATTTCAATGGAAAGCAGCTAAAGCCTGCTTGCTAAATGTTGTTAAATGACATCATACCATTGAGTCTCAGAAACTAAATAAGGTTTGTCCAAGAAAGATTTAGATTTGCTAGATTTGTCGCTAGGCAGTTTTCACTAAAGGGGTCGGAAAAGTCGTAAAACCTGGTGACAAAGTCAACTTGTTTGAAAACCATAGTTATTTTTTTAAGTTCCATTTGGTGGCGCTAGTGATGCAGAAATTACACCGTTAAGGTCTGAATCGCTGGGTGGATGTTGTTGACACAGAAACTCGCCAGGGTTATTATAGACAAACACCTCAATCTTTAGGTTGTGCGTGGGGTTCATTTTTAGTCGGTCATGGAACTGACTGAGGGTTCACATTTGAGTGGGTGTGTGAGTTTATATTTAACTGCGAGGCCTGGTGTTATTAGACCCAAGGAGGCAGAAAAATCGATATCCCTAGTCGCTCACAACTACCCATCCAAGTAGCCCAACACCGCCATGTCTCCCACACTCACTCTCACGCCACGGAGCTCGAGTCCACTTCAGCAAGACAGTGAGCTCAGAGAGTGCCAGCAAAAGAACAAGTTGGGTTGTCAACTGCGATTTAGCGTCCTTCCAGAGACACCCCTTGCTGCAGATTGGCTGACCTCGGGTCAGCGCCTACCAGCCTGCACTTCTTTGTCTCCTGCTTAGGAAGGTGGCTGAGAGTTGCGGCTGTCACCTGGGTGCCCGCCTAGCAGCTGTTCTCTCCATCACTAATGCTTTGCTTTACACTGCAGGTGTACGGCTAAACCTGGACGTTAATTCATCCTGATATTTCGACCAACGTCCACCGCGTACAGTAGCCTTATAGAGGCCGTCAAGTTCACTCACAGAGATTAAGTCCTGCTCTTCATAACGCATACGAGTCACACAGCGCATCTGTATTCAAAGATGTCATTGAAGCTGACAAAAGATTAAACATGACCACCTACTCTGTATTCTACATGCGTTCTTTCAAAGGAACGGCAGTCTCAACATGTGAGCGAAGCGCGCGTGAGAGCTGGTATCGGCCATTTCGTGAGCTCTGAGAGCCCTAGGGGAGAGCCGTGGCCTGAGATGCTCCCGCCATCTTAGCTGTGGCGGCCCTGACCTAGGCAGCCCCCCTCCCCTGCCGCTCTCAGGCACAGCGTAGATCAATAAGAGCGCAGGCTTGAGTGTTCTGGCTGCTTGGATACAGAAGTCAGGCTAAACCCGCAAGAGTGCCTCTTAGGGAAGAGAGCCCGCCTCCCGACTTTTAAGGCTTAATACCGCACTGCTCTAGGCATACATTTTCCAGCCCGGCTCACTGGGTGGATTTCGATCAACTGGAGGATTTTTCTGCCTTTTGCTTTACTCATTACAGAATTAATTATCAAACCTTGAGCTCTGAAAGATGCTCCCACCTAATTCTCTGATGGCTTAAGCTAAGCCGAGTCTTTGATACCATCATGTCTCAGACAGGACACAGCCCAGGCTTTAAACAGAGTCTATCCAGGAGCACTGGTCGAGGATTCACAACAGAGGGTGTTCCAGAAATGAGCTAAGTTCATCGAGCAGTGCTTCAGGGTAACCTCTCTGTGGAGCTGCATACAGTGGAAGCATGTTATAGACAGAGTTCCTGAATGTGCCTGAAACAAATGTGAGCACACAACTCTAGAGTCAGAGATTTGAATTGACTACTTATAACTGCACCTTACAGCTAATATTTTTAAAGGAACAGTTCACCAATTAAAGGGATAGTTCACCTGAAAATGAAAATTCTGTCATGATTTACTCACACTCAACCTGTATGAGTTTCTTTCTTCTGTTGAGCACAAACTAATATGTTTTGAAGAATGTTAGTAACTAAACAGTTGATGGTAGCCATTGACTTCCATACTATGGAAGTCAATGGCTACCGTCAAATTATTGGTTTCCAACATTCTACAAAATATCTTCTTTTGTGTTCAGCAGAAGAAAGAAACTCAGAAATGTACACTTTTTTTTTGGACGCTTCAAAAAAAATGCAAAAAAGGCATGAAGGTATCATAAGTTGTCCATATAGCGTGCACTATATTCCTAGTCTTTTGAAGACATACGTTATCTTTTTATGAGGAACAGACCATAATTTAAGTGATTATTCATTGGAGACCTTGATATATGCCCTAGCTTTCCTATTATGAGAGTTCGTAAGAGAAGTAGTGAAAGTCTAAATATTGTCAAAGAATCAGTTCATCTGCTTCACAAAGCTGATCAGAATGATTCATGATCTGGTTGTAGCAGTTCTCAAGTTAACAGCTTTTTGAAGGGAATGATTTTGTGTGAATAACAAATGGGGTCTGTCGCTTACTTAGCTTTAGAAGACTACAGGTGAATATAGCACATGAGTCATTTGGACCACTTTATTGTTCTTCTTCATACTTTTGAAGCTTTTTAAGAATTTACAGTCTTATTCATTGTCATTACAAAGATAGGAATTTCATGATATTTCATGTTCCATGGAAAAAATAATGTTATAGAGTTTGGAACAACATGATAAGTAAATAACCATTATTTGCATTTTTGGGCAAACAGTTGGGACATTGCATTGCTAAAAAGTTTAAACCTTCAATTTACTGAATCACACTTTAATTTACAAGAGGAATAATAAAAGCCTTTTCCTATTTTCCTCATCAGTGTTTGAGGAAGTACAGGGCTCCCCATAGGTATCATTTGTAATTCCACTTTGTTATTGGGACACTAATTCTATGCAGGTGAGCACACAAATCACAGGCACTTTCAGGAACGAGACCCTTCCTTTGGAAAGCCTGTGGTAGACATTACTGCAAAAGGTCTGGGCCCGCATGTAAAAATATATCTGAAGAAATCACAACAAGCCAGTCAGCACTTGTCCATCTGTTGAGCAGCTCCACTGCCAAGACCATTAGGCTACAGTTCACACTGTTCTTTCTCAGCCTGTCATAGCCGCCACCACAGTTACAACAACACATTTAAACACAATGAATACTCATCTGAAGGCAAATAGACACTCTATTTCCAAACACTTACAAGACATACTGACCCCCAAGCTGAGATCTTGTTTTGTTTTGGGGCTTCTTTTTGGGGGGGGGAACTTAACACAAAGTCCAGTCTTTGATATTTTCTGTTGTATTTGTCTAGTTGTTTGACATACATAATTCATGTCTTAAGGTCATGTATTTCAGATTTCATTGCCTCATCTTGTCATTTATGGCTATGCTTTTCCATGCTAGACACATTTGATAGTTTGTAGTTATCACTCATTAGAGCGCTTAGCCATTACCACAGGTAAAGGAGGAAAAATAAACTTAGATCAGTAGCGATATTTAACTAAGTTGGAAGTACAGGCAGTACTTTACTTGGGGTCTTGTTTAGCAGTTATGATAAAAAGCAGAACAAGAAGTGTCATTTGACAATTTTCTAAATTTGCCATTAAAAGTTTAAAAAGATGATATGCCTTTAAATATTATGATTTTAAGATGACTGTGAATAAAGGCAGGCTTTCTATTTTGTGCCTTTAAAAAAAAAAAATGTATCAGATGGGATCTTTTTTGAAAGGGACTCAGCATGTAATCTATGGTTTAATATTCTCTTTTTATTTGTTAGCTCTAATATAAAAAACACTGGAAAAACAATTAAAATCCTCCATTCAATATTTTGTATTCCCAGTATTTGAGCAAACAATAATGTGCATTTCCACAGAGTGTTTCTTGGTCAGTATCTTAAACAATTGCTGTTTTGACTGTGTTCTTACATTTGGAATCTGTAATGGTTCAATGACTCTGAGGTGTAAGTGTGTGTGGTCAGCTTTAATGTTAGTGTATATGTATAACAGCTGACTGCTTACAAATCACTGCATGTTTTTTTTTTTTTTTTTTTCACGGGTTCTTTCTCCCACAGCAGGGTTCCAGTTGGCTGGATTAATGTCTGCTTATGAATATTCCATACAAGGTGTCATAGTTTAGAACTGGACTGTATATTTTTTTATATATAAATACCTGTACTTAAGTGTCCTTATCTTTGACATATAGTCGCTGGGGATTCTCTACTAATTCTATACTATTTACATAATCCCATATAAGATGTAACCAAGAAAAGCATCAGTAAATACATCCCATAGGACAAAGTTACTCCTCAGAGGTTGCTTTTTCATAACTCAATGGAATATTCAGTTGCAGTTTCTGCAGTTTCAAATGGTTCTGAGACATACCAAAATATTACAGAGCTTATGATATTAAAGAGATTTTTTTTTTCCCCTATAAGACAGTCCTCAACATGACTTTCATGTTTCTCAGATGAAATGGTTTGCTTTTGATCACAAGCAGCAGCTTCTTCTTCTTTTCTTTTTTTTTAAACAAACACTTATAGTAGGCAGTATACTTAAGTAGTAGTATACTGCCTACTGGTTACATGCATAAACATTGCAGAAAAGTGTTTTAGATTTATGCTTAAAACATGAAAAAAAATTTAAAAAAATTTGCCAGTGGGGTGCCAAAAATAAACTTTTTAAATTTAAAATAAAAAAAACTGAAAACAAGTCTTACAATTTAGTGCCATATTGCTTCTCAATTAAACTTTTGTTTTAGGTATGTTTAGATATTTTTTACTGTAAAACAAGACTGGGTGCAGTGTCTGCTAGGAGTTTACTTTCTAAAAAATATGCATCTTTACTGTTTTATTGTATCTTTACTGTTTATCTTTACTATTCTGATATACTGTTTGTTAATAATTTATTCACTCAAAATAATGAACCATGCAGTTGATCTTGGTGAAACAAAATGTTCCCAAATTATGAACTGATTTTTGGTTCAGAGTCATTGCACAATACAGATTCAAAACGTAGAGCACAAAACCCAAAAGTGACCAAATACATTTAGAGCTTTTGTTTTTTATTTTTCTTTGGGTTTTTTTTGTTTTGTTTTGTTTTTTTTAGTCAGGGCGAGAGAGTTTCACAGCGCTCTAGTTCAGTGTTGAGGTAGAGAGGCGCCCTTCACAGTGTGCTTTCTGAGGTCATTCTGTTCTGCAGGGTTTGTGAAGCGCTTTGGGGCCCTGAGCAGATGAAAGGTGCTATTTAAATGTAAGTGCCACTCATTTATTCATTTACCTTCATCTGATTCCCATTCCAACCTGTCCGCAACCACACAGCCGTATGCACACACACCCTCTCTCTCACATGTAGCAGTGTTTACACACTAAGACTGTAGCTTATATACACGACAGAGGGTAAGACACACTAAATGCCTCCTCCATCCCTTCCCTTTGTCCATTCTGTGTGTTCTTCATTTCATTTAAGAGAACAGAGTGTTTTCTCGCTCAGGAGGTGCATCATTAAATGTCTTCCACTTCTATGTCCTACACCCTACTCCTCATGTCTCTTTGACCAGGTGCCCTCTATGCATCTACTCCACCAACAGGCCAGCTGCCATGGAGGGCCACCTGAAGATGCACTACAAGATGGAGTATCGCTGCCGCATCTGCCAAGCCGTGTGGGCCAATCAGGCAGAGCTGGAAAGGCACACGCGCGCTCACCGCCTGGGCAACCACTACAAGTGCGAGCAATGCGGCTACCTCTCCAAAACAGCCAACAAGCTCATCGAGCACATGCGCGTGCACACCGGCGAGCGGCCTTTCCACTGCGACCGCTGCAGCTACAGCTGCAAACGCAAGGACAATCTCAATCTCCACAAGCGGCTCAAGCACGCACCGAGACAGACCTTCGTTTGCGCCCAGTGCCCATTCACCACCACTCACCCGTTCGTCTACAGCCGCCACATTAAAAAGCACCAAGGCGGGGAGGGGAGCGCCGAGGAAGGTGAGGCTCGGCCAGGTACGCCACGTCCGGGCCTTTTGGATCGAGGAGGGAGCAGCAGTGACAGCGGGAGCACCAGTCCGCTCATGAACCTGTCCGCCTCTCAAGCTTTGCAGTCCGTCGCCCTGTCAATCACCAGCAAGCGGCAAGACGGCACCCCTACCACGCGCTACCTCTCGGCCAACGGCACATTCTCCACACTGGCGACCCGCTACTTGGAACAGTACAGGAACTGTGACCTGGCTCACCTCATCCCCCTCACCACGCTCTTTACGGCCCGCCGCTTCACATTCCACAGCCCCTCGCCCTCAAACTCCTTTCTGCCCTTTTCGGCATTCTGGTCCAACTCGTCCTCGCAGTCGCCGCCCTCTCCCACGTCATTCAAACACTCCTTCCTGGCATACCTGGGATTGACAGAGAGAGCTAAGACAATTTGACCTTTCTTCTTCTCCTTCACCCTGTATCATCAGCCACTGAAGCCACTAACTGTTCCACAGGCAGACTAAAATACTGCCCTAAAGAGTAGTAATGATAGTAAAACATCCATTTATCAGAGGAAAAGCTATTCACGCTCAAAGAAGTTCGATTTCTGTTCTATCGCAATCCAATCATAGCTCTTTTTTTAAGAGGTCTTACAACAGTTGTTTACCTCTATGAATTGTGAATGACCCGGAATCCGATAACAGTGCTTTATCTATTACAAGTTTTGTATTCATTTTGATGGGCGAAAGGAAACAGAACATATAAGCTTGCAAGCGCTAAGCTTTTTTTGTGCATTTTGTCAGGAATCCGAAAGCATGTTCGCTATGTGTTGCAGTCATTTAGGGGCTCAGTATGAAATATCTTGGGGCATACAGTATATGGCACGACAAAAAACAATTAAACGAATTGTTATCTTTTGAGTCTTGTTTCCAAAGCAAAGCCTCAGACCACACACTTGTTAATTTATCAAGCTGTACATAGTTTTGTAGTCTTTCTTTTCTCTTCTCCCCCATGCCTGTTGGCATTGACTGGTTTTGCTGAATGGCGAGTCTATTTGCAAATTTTAATCTTGCCTCAGCAACAAGCATAAGGCCCTTTACGACACCTGCGAGGTGCAGCTGATGGCATTTCTTAATACAAGCCATTCAGGGCACGCTAATGGCAAAAGCAATCATTACCACTACTGCAGTGATCGTCAACCCATGATGCCGCCCTTCAATATCTTCACCATACTTTTGGTCGCTACAGATTGTGCCATAGCTGACCGAGGTGGGCTGGCCGTATCCGGTAGGCATGAGATATAAGTGACCAGTCAAGCGCCCTGTGCATAGCTAACGTATATAATGCGCATCTGTACATTTAACGAGATGTATGAGGTGACAGGTTTTTGGGAAAGACCCAATTATTCTGTCACGAAGGCCGATTCAATGGTGCTTTTTGGAGCTTTTTTGTAATTTTGTGTGTAAAAAAAAACCTGTTCCAAAATGACTTGAATGAATGTACTTTCTGTTGGTTAATGTTAAAATGATACAGAGGTAGCTGGATTGTGGTAAGTGAGATCATGGAAAAACAATGGTATCTCGGTGGCCTTCTGTGTCTTAAATTTTTGTTCTTCTAGTTGTTTTTTATTATTATTATTACTTTTAATTTGAAAGAGCCTTTGAAATGTAAAATACAAATATATATATATATATATATATATAAATATATCCTGTACTAACAAGCTATTATGAGAACCCCATTGGAAAATGGCTCTCAAGTGCAATGTGGAGGCAGCCATTATTTTGACTAGGATCTTTGGAAGCATGGCTTTCCATATGTGGGCAAACATGGTACCATAATTCTATGTTCCCCTCTCGGTGTTTTGAGTTTTAATTGCACTTAAAATTTTGAAATATTTTTTTTAAAAAAAGCACTTACACCCAATAGAAAACGTTCTTGATGCCAATTATTTCGACTGCCTCGTCAAACAGCCTCAATGCTACTTAAGTAATTTTTTCTTTATTGTTTTTTTTTGTCTGCTACAGTGGTTGACAACACAAATTCTAAGCTTTTTTCCTGTAGGTATTTGCCAAACAGCAGACTGCTTTGTTTTGATGGATCGTATGGCATGTGTAATACAGACAGCTGAGTTCAAAATCCACCCTGGACACCAAAGGGCCAGGCTAAATTTTTAACAGCGGTTTTGCACAGTGCTGTAAAAATTGCACTTTTCTAAACAAAGTATCAGAACGCAATTCTATTCAATGCTCTAAAATGGAAGACATCCATAGGCTTTACTGCCCATTATGTTGGCGAGCTCTGAATAAATAATTTTTGATCCAAATACAGTTGAATTCATGTTCAAAACAGATAAACTGTAACATTGGTGGTAACATATTGATTTTTGATGAGCACATTGCTTAGTTACTGGATAGATGGATTTATTTTATGAATTTAGAATGTAGGAAACTTTAATTGGTGCTAAAGGAGTAATTTAGCATGTGTTTGGTTTAGTAACCAAACACCAATCGGCTGATGCCCATAAACTCAATATGACCAAGTACAGGTTGATTAATTAGCTTGGCTAATATATTGGTCTAAATAAACCGATTCTCAGTAGAATGTCATGAAAAACACATGCAAAGCTCAAACTTGAGGTCCTAAAATTATTTGACGATAGATGCATTTGAACAAAACTGCAGTCCATTTTTGTCCAGCCAACAGGATCTGATCAATAATTTCAATGTTATCCATCATAGATGTAGAATGCTCTCCCGCCTTCATTCATGCGAGAATAGCAGATAAGGGACAAGGATAAAAACGTGGCCTGTTAAGATCAGTTGACAAAAATTTTCGAATGCAGCTGACCTTAGACATTTTAAAAGGAAACAAGTAGCAGCATTACTTTGATAGGTCAACCTTGAACTGCAAAGAGATAATTCTTCTTAAGTTTGTTCTCCTCTCTCTAACTTGCCCATTGAGAGGATTCAGATGAAACTAATTCTGTATTTAAGGCCAGTTTATAAATGAAATGCAGCCTAGAAATAGAGCCATTAAAAGATGGTAGACAGTTTCTTGGCCCCGCATAGCATCCTTATTTTATACTTGTATTCTTTGCTCTCATGGTATCATTTATTTTTCTTCATGTAGATGCCCAGCATGCAGTCTAGTGGTATGTTGTATTTTAAGTGGAGCTTCTTTGCTTGTTAATAAAGCTCCTGCTCAACCAATTATCTTTTATGCTCTAGTGCCACTTGGTGGCAAGGAATGGCCCGAGAGCCTGAGATGAAGTGAAACTGATCCTCAGGACCCATTTTGATAGAATGAATTAAAATGGAATGTCCATTGGGCAACATCCTTTTGTCCGTCTGCCTTGGAACACCATGTATTCATCATGTAGAAGAACATGGCTGCTGCTCTTTGATGCTCAGTTGTGTGGGCAAGAGGAGTGCAACAGGGATCGCTCCCAGTTCCAATACCAGTATTTATAAATGCTTAATACTTGGCGTTCTGTTTGCCTAATTGCAAGGAGCAGCATTTTTTGTTTTAGCGCCATTGCGCATCAAACAAGACTGACTACCTTTTTAGCACTTCAAAAGATGCATGAAATTGCTCTTGATCTCTAGTTTGTAGCACTTACTTTTTTTTGGTCCGAAAAAAAAAAAAAAGACCAACTCGTTTTGCATTTAGCTTTGCGGGTTATTCTGCACAATCTGTTTGCTTTATCGCTTGCTGTACTCTACAACTCAATAAGGCTCAAGTATCATTTTGTTTCTTTCTTATTTGGCACCCAGTAAACTTGTTATGTGCTGTATAAAGCTTTTTTATTACTTCATTGTTAAGGCTGTACAGGGTTGATTGTGACAATAACTGGTAATTAGATCATTTGTACTTTTTATTTTGTTTTGTATTTTGGTTTTCTTGGTTTTGCATTCTTTATGTTCAAATTGCCAGTTGTAAATGTAACAGGATTTGAAAGTAAAGCTTACATCACATATTACCTTAAAGGTCTTGTTGTCTGTTTTATCAGTGCCTGTTTTACTTTGATGTCCTCAGCTTTCATAACCTGCATTTGTTTTATTCAGGTACAAAATAAAAGTAGCTAAAATGGCACAAAATATATAACAACACAGGAAGTGACATCAGTCCAAGGTGTCTCTACCAGGTAAGCTGGGATTTGTATGGAAGCCCATTTCTACCACATAAGGGGAAAAAAATGTTTCAAATAATTAAAAAAATAAACTTAATAAAGTCTTTGGTGTATATATATCCCATTTACACTGATTAGCCACAACATTAAAACTACCTGCCTAATATCGTGTATGTCCCCCATGTGCTCCCCAAACAGCTCTGATGTATCTAATGTGTCCTGTGATATCTGGCACCAAGATGTTAGCAGCAGATCCTTTAAGTCCTGCAGGTTGTGAGGTGGAGCCAACTGAATCTGTTGGTTCCCATCCCATAGATGCTCAATCGGATTGAGATCTGGGGAATTTGGAGGCCAAGGCAACACATTGAACTCTTTGTCATGTTCCTCAAACCATTCCTGAACAATTTTTGCAGCGTGGCAGGGTGCATCACCCTGCTGAAAGAGGCCACTGCCATCAGGGAACACCACTGCCATAAAGGGTTGTACGTAAAAAAAACAAAAATAAAAAAAAACAATCTTTAGGTAGGTGGTACATGTCAAAGTAACATTCACTTGAATGCCAGGACCCAAGGTTTCCCAGCAGAGCATAACACTGCTCCACTGGCCTTCTACCTCCTTCCCAGTTTTTTTTAAAAAGGTCTTAAAATGTCTTAATTGACCCTTCCACAAATTAAGTTCTTAAAAATGTCTTTAATCAGAGCAGAACGACTTAAAAGTCATGGCATTAAATGTTGCATGCAATGCAAAACAAAATATATATATATTCAGTATTTTTGTGTTGTTTTCTAATACAAATATCTAAACATTCTTAAATCAAGATAAATTTACTTGAGATGCAAAATGAAGATATGAAGTCTTATGAAACTGAACAAAATGAAGTGAGTTTATGATTATAACAAGAAGAAATATCTGCCAATGGAGTCAGAAAAACAAGCTTAATTCAAAAAGAAAACAAGATTATTTTTCTGACCCACTGGCAGATATGTGTTCTTGTTTTAAGCATGTTATTTCTTGATTGATTCATGGTGATGCTTCCCGAGTTCATGATATTTGATACATTTCTCAAAAAAATAAATCTTGTCTTTTCTTATCTTCCTATGTCATTTTGAGTCTCCAGTAAATGCATGTTGACAAAAATACTGAATACTTTTTTCTTTACTTGGTCTTTTAAAAAGTCTTAAATTTACCTTCATAAAACCTGCAGAAACCCTGTATAGTGCATCCTGTTGCCATCTCTTCCCCAGGTAACAATGCCCACAAACCCAGCTATCCACCTGATCTAAAAGAAATGATTCATCAGACCAGGCAACCTTCTTGAATTGCTCCATGGTCCAATTCTGATGCTCACATGCCCATTGTAGTCACTTCTGGCGGTGGACATGGGTCATTATTGGCATTCTGCGGCTATGCAACCCCATACACAGCAAACTGCAACGCACTGTGTTCTGACACCTTTCTATCATGGCCAGCATTATGCTTTAAAGCAATTTGAGCTACGGTAGCTCTGTGTGATCGAACCAGATGGCTAGCCTTCACTCCTCATGTGCATCAATGAGCCTTGGGCCCATGACCCTGACACCAGTTCACTCGTAATTCCTTGAACCATTGTTGGTAGGTTTTAACCAATGCATAACGGAAACACCCTACAAGACTTACTGTTTTGGAGATGCTCTAACCCAGTCATATATGCATCACTATTTGGCCCTTGTCAAAGTCACAAATGAGTCACACTCATTTTTCCTTCTTCCAACACATGAAATTCAAGAACTGACTGTTCACTTGCTGCCTAATTTATCCCAGCCCTTGACAAGGTGCCATTGTAACAATATAATCAATGTTGTTCACTTCATCTGTTGGTGGTTTTAATGTTGTGGCTGATCAGTGTACGTATCCCCAGATACCTCTTAGATTTTGTCTTAGGTCCCAAAACCGTCCTGAATTCCTGATTACAACAGGATCATGACTCTAACCCTTGGCATCCAAAAGAGAGGTTGCCTGTGCCTAAAAAGAGTGAAGCGCTCTCCACCTTAGTTTTGCCTTCAGCCATCCTGTGAGCGCTAGAACGCTCCGTCCAAGCCAAAGGTTGGTCCTGCCTAATGAAAACAGATGAAGCAGAGATAAAGTGTTTGCTGACATTAAGAGCTCCATTCATCACTGTTAGCCCCAGAGCTATGAAGCACCTTGGATGACATCTCTCCCTCTCAGGCTTGCTCCATAATGCCGGCGGAGGCAGGCAATCCGTATGGATTTCCTCCCCTACATCCATGTATACAGCCAGAGGTTTGATTGATTTATTACGAGTCATTCTGTCATGAGGTTAGTTAGGGTCTAAATTCCATTTGAAAAATGAGTAACACACATGCAAAGAGAAAAGGTCTGCATAATGAACTAAAAGGTTGATATAGGGACTTACAGAGTGCAACGGTGCTGCCCAATTTTTCAGCTGCCTTTGTCCCGGAAGTATTTTTCCCGTAAGGATTTAAGCCATGAACCAAACCAACCAGCTGTAAGGTTAATCACAACATAAAACATTTGAAGGGGGGAAAAAAAGTATTTGAAAATTGGACAAAAATGAAAAGGTACAAGACAAGACCATCTTTAATGAGATAAAAATTGCAGTATATATAGACCATTTCAACGGCTATTCGTTCACGTAAGGAAGTGACGACTTTGGTCCTTGGATGTTTCCGGTTAGTTTGACGCGCACATTCAAAACATTGGCGGGAGACGGTTTATACACAGTGATATTGCGACAGTTTAATTATTCTTGCTATTAAAAATTTCAAAATTAAAACTAGGACCATGTTGTTCGGTGGTTGGATGCTCTCTCAGGCCAGGGACTAACTTGCTGTCGGAAATTAAAGTGTTTAGATTTCCGAAAAACAAAACGCAACGTGACGCTTGGATTGCAGCAGTGAAGAGAGAAGGCTGGATACCGACTAGCAACTCAAGGATATGTAGCACACATTTTATATCTGGTAAGTAAACAACGTTTTTGTAAGTGAATTATTACTGGATTAATTTGTATTCCTATATGTTCACTAGTTAAGTATGTTGAATCTAAATTTGAGCTAGCATTGTGGCTCCGTCATTGTTTTCATATGTAGATAGCTAGCGTTTTGATACGTTTGATTGTAAAAAGCAAGGGTTTATTTCCGTTTTCATTTCTAAATATTCTGTGGGCTGTAATTAGGAAAGTAGCAGTTTACATCAGTTGTCTAGCTATCTATTCAGCTGACAGATGCAATGCGTAACACTTTATAAAAACAAAACAATTGTGTAACATTAGCTAACTGCATTATTTCACAAAAGAGAATGGTAAACAACATTTTTTTCCTTCATTTATTAAGCGTTGTTAATGTTAATTCCATCATGCAGTAATGTAACAATAACAGTATTATTTTTTTTACATTTAACCTAACCTGGATGAGTTAAATATTATTTAAATAAATATTGAAGAAATATTCTTAAATTTAAAAAAAATATATATATATGTTTTTAATTACTAGTACGTTTTCATGTTTAAACTCGATTTTGCCATATGCTGGAATGTTGTTAGTCCACAAACAAGCAATACTGTTCTTTATGAACTTTTGTAAATTTTTATATAAATTAACGTCAATAAATGCTGTAAAATGTTAATTGTTTGTTCATGATACCTTAAATATTTACTAATTTAAGACCCTTTTAAAAGTGTTACAGGGTGGTTGCAGTGGTCATACTGGTAGCTTGTTAATTTGTTTGTTCATGATACCTTAAATATTTACTCATTTAAGACCCTTTTAAAAGTGTTACAGGGTGGTATGCAGTGGTCATACTGGTAGCTAGTTAGTTTATTTGTATCAATTGAATATCTACAAAGTGAGACCACTCAACTGCTAAAATTTTTTATCTTGTTTTCATCATTCACCAAAATGCTCTTGGCATTTGCTCATAATGTTCATAATCTTGCATAAAATGCTTTTCTTACTCGAAGCTGGTATGAGTAGCTGGACCCCTTTTGCAGCAAAATACTCAGGGAAACTAAACCCTCTGTCAGCCATGACAATGTCTCCTTCTTCGACTGACCCTGTGTACTCTCTTGAAGGTGCTTACAATTCAGTTCACTAAAGTAAGCAGGGATGTTAGCATGATTTCATCTAGCTCATTTTGTAGTTTATCTTGTGACAGTAAACTGTGATTCTCATCAAACAAATGTGTAAGGGGCTTTGGCAAGTTTGTTGCATTTACAGTGCTGTCAGTACAAGGTGTTTCACTCTGAACCACTGCTTGTGATTCCTTATGAGATTCTGCCTCAGCTGTAGTGAGAATATCAACCCTGTCTGTGCTCTCCTGCTAAAAACTTTACTTCACTACATTCCATTTGTGGGTTTTTGTTAAATGTGAGCCAAAATTATCACAATTAAAAGAACCAAAGACTTAAACTACTTCAGTCTGTGTGCATTGAATTTATTTAATACATGAGTTTCACAATTTGAGTTGAATTACTGAAATAAATGAACTTTTCCACGACATTCTAATTTATTGAGATGCACCTGTACATGGATTTAGTCACACACAAGTGCCACAAGCTAACAATGTAATTTATTATTAGCATAGACATACAGACTTACCCAGCCATGCAAGTGCAATGCCCACTAATAACCTCCCCGGTCACCTTAGCAACGAATTTACAGGGCTGTCAGTACAAGGTGTTTCACTCTGAACCACTGCTTGTGATTCCTTATGAGATTCTGCCTCAGCTGTAGTGAGAATATCAACCCTGTCTGTGCTCTCCTGCTCTCCCTCAGATACAGTGTCTGTGTCACTACCAAAAGTCATAGTGGTAAACAGTGCACAGTCTGGGATCTCATTATGAAATGGGAATCACATTTAAGTCATAATCAAATTTATTTATGTAGCACATCATACATCATTTCCAAAAAACTTAGCAACACTTATTTCTCTATGACCTGCTCTGCCCTTACAAAGTTTCTATTTGACAGTTCATGCCATATAAACACACACACTATATATATATATATATATATATATATAACAAACAAACTTGTGTGTGTTTATGTATGTATGCAAAACACATGGAATATGTTCCTATATGCAGAGGCGGACAGTAGTGAAGTAGTTTTACTTTACTCAAGTAAATTTAAAAAGTATCTGTAGTTTATCATTTTGACAACGTTTGACTTGCTCCAATCTCGCCAAACACAAGATAAACGTCGTCCACATTGTATGAACAAATGCTTCCAACTTTTCCGCTAAGGAAGTATTGTAGGCATCCAGACTACGATATGCCTTTACCGCTTCTCTTGTGTAGACGCACTCGGTCTCAACCAGATAATGATAAACGTCTGGATACGTTATTTCAGGTAAACGTTTAACGTTCTGAGTGAAAAGTTGTCGGCTCAATGTCTGATTTAAGGGGTCCGGTAATTCAACGTTATGGTGTATTCTTAGTTTTTTGTAAATATCTTAATTGTTCTGTTTTAATTAGACTTAAAAAGTATGTGAAATTTTGTTTTGACAGGTCTGTGATTTAAAAATGGCGCCACCGGAAATGCTTTAGGACCAGACATGCGCAGTAACGTCGCAACGTGTTTGTTATTGTTTACTTCCTTGAAATGGTCTATAGAGATATGTACTTTTGACGCAATTTGCTTGTTTCTGATTCTCTGATTTACCAGGAATTACTCAGAATGTTGAACACTATTAATAAAAAATAGGTTGATATAATGCAGACTGATGGCTTCAAAAAAAGCTTGTACCATCGATTAACAACCTTGGCGCTCACAGTAGATCTGTCTTCAAAGGTTTATAAGTTAATGTTCAAAATCAGTTTACCTGTGGAGAAAATAACTAGGATTTTTACTTTCAGAACCCAACTGATGCCCTCAACAAAACATGTATATTAATTTGTTTTACAGTAATGACCAGCTGACAGTAAATTATCGCTTACTAAGTAGCTACTGTGACCAAGGTGGGGCATGTGCTGCTATGCTTTCAACACCCCTGCAAGGTAACAGCAAACGTCCAATCACGTGTTTAGACGGAAATGAACTATGGGTCACTGTACCGAGACAAACAACAAGCTGGGGTTTGATGTGCGTTCGAGTCTGGAGGATGTCACCTTCGAGGTGGTCGAAGGTGACACCATGTTGGAGCTTTGTGCCACTAGATTGACTCTGGCTTTAATGAATCCTCTCCATGTTCTATCGCGTCTTAATTAACATCAAAGCAGGGCTGGAGGCCAGTGAGAACCTCTGCTTAGCTTGACCTCTGCTGGAAAGAGAAAGTTGATTAAGTGGGTCTCCAGGGTGATGAGGTCACACTGTATCTCTCTGCCAGATACTGGCTAATTTAGTCATACAGACACTTGAATACAGCAATCATATTTTATTTTAAGGCTGTATCCATTTTTGCTAGTGAGCTGAGAGAGAGAAAACAGAAAGGCATGTGATAATTTTTTTTTAAGAAGAGAGTAACCGTAATCCTCTTGAATAATTGTATAATAGGGTCAGGGATTAAAATTGTAAAAATGTAGTGTTCAAACCCAAGATGTGTCTAGTTTGAAACAGTAAAGGGATTTTTTACTCAGCCTTGCTTGGAGCTTGTCTATGCCGAGGTGACCTTTCGACACAGGCGAGTGAAAGTTAGCGGCAGGCAATCGATAGGCTGTTGGCTTTTTTGTTTGTAGGTTCAAGCCGGCCTTGGCTTTATTACAGCCGGGTTCGAGTCATGGGGGAGTTGCAGTCTTTGGCAGCTGCAAAAGCTTGAGTGAGAGGAGCTCCCTCCTGTTTGCCAAAAGTGTAATCCCTCTGTGACCTCATGCAACCCTGCCTCCAGAGGAAAAGCTGCTTAGAGGAGTGCCTGTCTACAGGAAGACCCCCCTTCCACCTCCTTTCTCCCTTTTTCCTCCATTCCATCGCCTCGCTCTCTTCTATCTTCACGTTCTCCTCCCAAGTTGTCTCAACATCAATATTTCCCAGGCTCCCTCACTTCACCCCTGTCAGATGGCTGGATCTGAGGGCATTAGGGAACTGCAGCAAGCCAAGTAATAAGAGATCCCTGTTCAGGTTGGGGATAAGAAAACAAACAGAGCAGGGGCACGGAAAGACACAGAATCACTGTATGAAGGTAGGGCTGCTCACCGGGTTGATTAACTTACTGGTTGACTTTGCAAATCTTCATGTAAGATCAATGTAGATTCAGAAAATTATCATCAAATTGGTATCAGCTGTCAAAAAAGCAACAAAGAAAAAAATGTGCTTCTACCTATATTTTTGCAAAACTCCAAAAATATTCCTATTCATACAATTCACTGCAGTTTCCAGATTAAATGAACACTAGAAGCAGTAAAACACCAACAACTTTTCTTCCTTTTCACATGATTACAGATTATCGATTAATAAAGATTTACTTTTAAACAATTCCTAATACAATACTGTTATGGCCTCAAAATTATATCACTATAGTGCATGATTTCTAAAAGAAAACATTTTTGCATCTGCATCACATAGCCAGCTCCATATGTATGGCTTTTCAAGTAAACTTGCTCGTTAGCTCACCTGGTACAGCATTGCTTGGGTACGAGTACAGTCAAACACAAGTCATGATAAAAGAGCAAAGACATGTAGAAGCAAACTAAAATGGCATGGTTTGCATATTTATCTCACATTTGCTTTTGTTAACATTATCAGTTAGGTTTAGGGAAGTTGGTAACATGACTTTTATAAGTATCAGGTATGCAAGAAACAAAATAATATTTTGTGGAAATGCCACCACAGGCGCACATTTTTTGAATGAGCCTGGGTTGCAAAAAAGCTCTCAATCTCACAGGTTGGATACTTTTTACATTTGTTGGATTCAGGAATCTTTTTTCATTTATCGATGACCACACAGGCCACACCCACCTATAGCATGATCCCACATGTCAGATAAGACCAGGGGTGTAGCTCAGTGGGAATCCTGACAATCTGGAGGCACGGCAGGGAACGCTCACTGGGAAGAGGGATTATCCACAAGTCCTTGGCAAGCTGGCCTCTTTAGAAAGGGTGGTTTTAAGTAGGGGAGTGTTTGTGTAGTCACTACACTTCAACTATCTGGCTGTATAGAGTGTGTCGATTGCAATTTTTTGAATGATGCTATCATTCATGTGGTCAGGTTGCCATGGCAACCAATTAGAGTATACACAGAGCCCTTTGCCTTGGGGGAGTTTCCAAGGTTAGCCCAAAAAAAAAAAAAAAAACCAGCACTAGTACACTGAAAAGTTTTCCAAGGTTAGCCCAAAAAAAAAAAAAAAAACAGGCACTAGTACACTGAAAAGTTTTTTTTTTTTTTTTGGATGGTTTCTGATTGATGTCAGTACAGAAGATAGCTTCAGTATGTTGAGGAAACAGCTTATCGCTTAATGAACTGTCTAATATTCAATGTGTTTTCCCTTAAATATTAATTTCAAGGTATACAGAGAAAAAAAATGCTGTTTTATTAGAGAGGTCACAGCCAATTTTGCCGTAGGAAGTATTCTTCTTGCACTACTGCTCATTCACATTTTATGATAACCGCAAACCGTGAATGACTGTCGTACAACTCCAAAAGCAATTCGATGACATCAAGGCTATAACTGGATTGGTTTATAAGGCATGTGATCTTGTAACCTAAATGGAGTCACTAATGAATCATAAATGCTTATTATTAACAAAACAAAAAAAGTGAAACTGACATGAAACAGACAAACGCTGATAATTGATTACTAAATAAGTAATAATAATTTTTAAAAACACTTTCTCCAGTGGTAGAGCTGTGGAGGTTGGTATTTTATTATAATCTTCATAACAAAATCTGGTATAAATACTGGGTTCCTAAGCGTTTGTTAATCTGTAAGTGTCACAACCTTATGACAAAGTGGATAGTGCACATGCTCCTGGTGTAAGCAGTTGTCCTCTTGGGGATGCCGTTTTGGATCTAGGCTGCATCATGTTGTTTACCCTCTTTGTTCCTCAAATTTTCTTTCTGGTCTCAATGATCTTGTCATTAAAGGCAAAAACCCCATGAACAAACTTTTATACAAAGTAAATATACACTGAACAAAATTATAAACGCAACACTTTTGTTTTTGCATTCAGTGTATATAAACATATAATTTCTCACAGTGCTATTATGACTACTCTAACTCTAAACAGACTCTAAACAACACAATCTCCTCCCTGACAATACTATATATCCAAAGCTTAAAAAAAATTAGGAGTAGAAAAGCGTTAGAACGGCAATATTGCACTCTTTTGCAGGACAGGAAATATAATTATCTTGGAACTGGGTGCAACAATAGAACAATAGGTGGCAGCAGCACCTTTCTAAAATGCCATTTATGATCCTGAAAGTGCACACTAATGGTTTGAATTTATTTTTGACTATTGAGTCTAATTATTCAACATTATAATATTAGCAAAATAACATGTATTTATTTGAATACATGGGGGATATCTGCATATTTACACTAGTGAGAATCAAAGAAACATTATTATATGACTATCACACCAACCATGTCGTAATTATGTCCAAAGACGACATCCATCATAAATACGCTTATCCAGCTGATAACGCCAGACCAATAGTTTTAAGTAATGCAATTAACTTTGTGACACTGGTTTATCTGCTATGCACTCAGCAGGCTGCATGCTAGCAGTTGGGTTCAGAGCAAATAAGGAATGTTTGAAATTGCTACCAATTTTCTGATGTTTCAGTGTCTGGTGTGGGGGCGAATGGCCTGTATATTGGAAAGAATTCATTTTGGCTTGGTTTTTTGTTGCTTAATAGTCAAGGATTCTGCACATATTTGGTTTGAAATGTTCTCTCATACAGAACGCAGGATCACATCACCCAAAAAATAAAAACAGTCATCTACATTTTATCTTGCCAGTTTTTTGAGTTTCATCGTGTAGGAACATAATCAAAAGGTTATAAGGTTGGTCTTTCTTTCTTCTTCATTTTATTGATTCTAAGGTAAAACTTACTAACCTTCGGTGAGTTTTCAAGGAATGCAACACACTTTAGACTGAATGCTTTTTCCTGTGCCATTCAATTAGCCCAAATGAATTCCTGTCTTCAATCAATTAGCATAGTATCACATGGTCATTTGTCTTACAATTAAGACACTGGGTAATAAGTGATTAATTCTGTTTTGAGGGAAGACCTAGTCAAATAAATTGAAGGAAAAAATATATATGCAATCTTAATATCTGTGCCACTGTAAACTGCTCTTTAGCCTGATATATTATAGGTACTTTCAAATAAATGTAACATTCTAACATATTTTAAGTATCTTTTTAAAGTAACACAAATTTAGTTTTTGTTAGAAGCTCCATAAGGAAAAATTTTCCATATTGATTTTTTCCCCCCATATTGATATCGATTTCATTGCATACATGTTAATATATGAAATTGTTCCAATTTCTATTAGGTTTCATGTATGTTGTACTTCATGTACATATAATACATTTGTGTATGGCGGATATGGAATAAAAGAAATCCAATCACACTTATTGATTATATGTCTTTCAAAAAATTCTGTAAACTAATCATTAATCATGCAAACAGATTTTCCTACATTCCCGACTGGAAGGGGGAGCATCTGGTTTCTTTCTCTCTGTGCCAAGAGCATGTGTGTTTGTCTGGATGCTGGTACAGTAGATCAGGGCTGTCGCTGAGGCATTCCCAGCAGCCAGTTGGGCCACGCTCACACAGTTTGTACAGCATGAGCCCAAACGGGCAGCAACAACAGCGCCCTGGCACTGCTCCCGGGCATGTCAGCCCACTGTTTCACCAGCCCTCACACTGGCTTTTCACTGCAGCCACGGCCCTCAAACACCTGTCAAAAGAGTCAAGCAGCAGGTAAAACTCCACCAGGAGCCTTTTAAAAGTCAATTCAGAGCAGTAGCCTTGTCCCGGATTCAGTCCTTTTCAGGATTCAGTCCCATCAGAATGAATTCTGATTTTGGGTCAGACTCTGAGTGATCAGCATATATAGACTAAGGCCAGATCTAGAAGCCCTTCAGGTTTAATATTACCATTACTGGCTATAAGAATTAGGTTAACTGCTAAATTTTGATTACCTACAGATGGCAAATTATCTGAAACGTTATAAAAACATTAATTATCTAAATGTTTTTGAGCATAAATCTTGAATGCTTTGGAGCACAGACTTAAGTTTGGTCTCTTTTTAAAGGCGGCAGATTATTGATTGTTGACCACGAGGAGCCAGTTGTTCAAAAAGCTTAATCTGGATCAGGTAATCCATTTTACTCTGCTGGTTTTTCTAAACTGGATTGGATCACAATGATCCAGATACACACTTTTTCAGATTGCCAAATCTGGACTACTAGCGATCCAAGGAGCCCCTAAAGGGGGATGGATGGAAAAAAATGTTAATGCTTTTGCATTCTCTCAGAAAAGTTTTGCATTGCATTCACACAAGAAACTTTGCATTCGCTCACAAATAACTACTTTTGACTGGTTCATCTCTGATGTAAATGTAGTTTACAAACAGTGGTTTAATAAAAAAAAATTATTTGTTTGATATTGACAGCTGTTTGATATTGACAGCTGTTTGGGGGACTATTTTATGGCACCAAAATCTCTTTCACTTTACTGTAGGATACTGAAAGACTTAAGAGGTAGCCTAATGTCGTTGCTAGTCTACGTTGGGTTGGTCTGGATACTGAACACAGTGGGAAAGGTATGGGGAAATAACTATAAATGGCTTTGCATGAGGTGAGATAGTGTAAAATAATTAGACATTAGGGGGGAAAAAAATGTCCTGAAAAGTAGTAAAAAGTCACTTAAGAGTCCCTTTTATTCTCATTATCTCATTAATAAAATTTGATGCATATGGTGCTAAGCACCAGACTGTTATTAGCTCATTACACATGATTGAACAAACACCTGTCAACGTTTCTGGATGATATTTTGATTGAAGAAATCACATGATGCAGATATTTCTTGTTAATGCCTTTAATTTCATTCCCTCTTTCCAGAATTCAAAGATTTACTCCCATAGTGTATTATAAGACCACAAAAAAAAAAATACACAATCAAGTGTAAGTGTTTGTGTTTTCTTTTTGGGAAACAAGCATGAGCTGTTTAGGGTTTGCTAATCGTGGTGGAAAACCGATTTCCCTTCACTACGGACTCAATTACTCCAACAGCAATTTCATGGAAGAGTTAAAAACATCCGTGTATGGAAAATGTGTCATGAAAAAAAAATACACCCAGAGTACAGCTAAAAGCTACAGCTTCTGATTTAGCAATGTTCGATCATATGGTCATTTCTTACAAATGCCTTTAACATGCCAACATACCGCTCTCTTGGATAATTCCCCGGAGATAGTCTGCAGTCAGACTGTTAAGTTCTCTTTTGTGTGTTAGACCCAGACGATGAGGAAACACCACAGAGGTGTCAATCACAGTGCTGTGAATAATCTGAAGATGGCAGAATGACCAAAATGCAATCCGTAAGAGCTTCTAATCAAAACCACAAACTTCAATGCCAAGTTGAAAAGGTTTACATCAGAATTCCAGCTGCAAATTGCTCAAAAACCTTGACAGCATTCCACTATAACTCTTTTAGAGCGGTTAAGTCATTCTCCAAGCCATGGCCAATCAGAATTGTGTCTGCATTAATAAAGCTCAAAAGCACTGCTTGTACATCACGCAAAGATGACTTGGTACCCTTCACATCACCCTTACTGATGCCGGAGAACCTGAGCAGGATAAAAAGGTGTGATTTACAACATTTAATTCACAGTTCGCTAACTTAAAATATAAAATTAAAACATCCCCCCCTGGTATTATAGTCAACTACATCATTATCAGGCTTTTGACAAAAGAGTCGAAGACAACTTCCAAACTGCTGTTGACCACAGTCACTCTTGCTAGTTCCAGACCTTGAATCGTATAACACTGGTAAAACACACATTTAAATTAATAAAATATCACATGAATGTACATCTATGTTCTTTTTTTTTCATCTTAATTATGATTAACATAAGCCTTACTGTTTGTGTGTCAAGAGCAAAGACTCCTGGACAAGTTTTGGCCACTGAAGATTGAGGAAGACTGTTCACAAAGCCCTGAAGAACGTTTCAACTGAAGTCACTGAAAATTGATTATTAGGTTAATGGCTTGGTAAATTGCTACAATATCACTACTGAAAACCCAGTTCAAGGAAAGATCATGGCATAAAGGAGTGCAGACAAACCAGGTGAAATGTTTTCAGACCCTCTAACAAAGCATGAGTGTATGAGTATCATTCCAACACAAATCGTAATACATTGAACACTTGGCATCCAGGAGACCCAACTGCATTCTCACAACAACTGTAGCGCATCTCAACACCTCCCGGTGCTAAGAGATCACATACAGAGAAGACAATGCCAGAAATAAAAAAAAATCACTTTTAGAGACATTCGAAGCCATTCTTACTTCGATTCTCGATGACTTTGCCATAATGGTAGTTACACTCCTCTCTGCAGGTGGGCTTTCCATTTTTGTCAAAAGAAAATGTTGCTCCACATCGACAGCAGATTCTCTTCAAAGCTGTTACCATTGAATTCCTAAGTATTTAAAAGGCTTCAAATCCTAAAAGCTTCATCTATATTAAAAGTTAGATATTGCTTTACATTAAAATGATTGTAACAATAACAAAAATATCCTACGGTGACTTGAACTGGAAAGCCACAACTCAAAAGTTACAACTCAAAAATGTTTGAGTATGAACCACTACACTCACGGTCACTTAAGCCCTTCTTGGTATCTCCATACTGGATAGCAAAATCAGCTTTATCCTTATGTTTACGATGGAAGTTGTTTACTCGCAACATGTCCTCAGATAGAACATGTTCCTTCAGTTGCTCATAAAGTGTCAAATCACCTGCAGCAGTAAAACAAGTCACTTATATTCACGCACACTCAATCGAAATAAATTAATAAGTCAAAATAAATTAAAATCTGCAATGACGATGTGAAAAGATGGTAAGAAAAAACACATTGGAGAATTAATAGCAACAGACTGATAGCATGAATGCATTTAATTGATCAAAAGTGACAGTAAAGACTTATATATATATATATAATGAATTTAACAAATCTATATATGTGTGTTTATTTTGTTTTTCTATTCATCAAAGAAACCTGATGGAAACCTGATGTTTTTCAACATTCATGATAACAAGAAATGCTATATTTCACAATATTACAAACTTTTGAATGGTAGTGTATACATATAGGCCCAATGCGTGTTGATATACATAATTAATAAATAAAGCAAGCAACTCACTAAAGCACCTTAGCAGGGGTTAAGAAAATTTAAAAATCTATTTTTAATTACCACTACATATAAACGGCACAATATGAAAATAAACTCCATCTTAAAAAAAACAAACAAACAAACAAAAACAAAAACTACAGAGGTGAGCACTCTAGTTTGACCCTGAGATGAAAGCCAGCTCTTACCGGGTCCCTGAAGTGCTTGAGTATTTAGTGGTACATTGCTGATCTCTCTCACTGGGAGCTGTAAGTACATATAAGGAGGGTGACCTGATAGGAGTGTACAGTGCAGTAAACAAAAGTGGCTATAATTTGAACAAAAGCACATGCATAAATATAACAGACGCACCTTTGGCAGGCAAGATGTTTTGGTTTTAGGGTGCTTTGCATCTGTGCTCTTCTACCTTAGGTAAGGATGAAGGAAAGGACTGAGATGAGACCATGGGGAAGTGCTGCTGAAGTGCTTGCTCTTGGGAAATCCTGTTAGAAGAAATAACTTCTGACTTCGGAGTATAACTTGAGATGTCAATTTGTGGTTCTGCCTCAAAAGTTGCATCTTGTACAACAACCGCAGGAGATTGTGAGGAAATATATTCATCTCCATAAACAGAACTTACAGGAAGCATCTTGATTGCATTTGTTCCACTCACTCTCAATTCTCAGATTGTCTAGACAAGTAGAAATGTCATCCAAGACATTCTCCATGCCGTGAACTTTTTCCTCTTTTTGTGTAACAAACGCTTCCATATTGAGATTTATAGAGTTAACTGGTTCAGCCAAAGGTTCTTCTGTTAGATCCTCCAGAAAAGGCCTGTTTTTTTACGGGGTGCTTTGCCATCATTACCGGTTTATTTAAGGGCCCTTTATTAGGCTCTTTACCATCTTCAGCTGGAGCATTGCTAATAGGGCATAATCTGGGTAGATCCTTGGTTGTAGTTCCACACTGCTTTGAAAGCTTATGTTCATCTTCTAGAGGTGATACATCAATGACACGTTCTCCTTCAGAAGACTCTTGTTCTTGTGGGATCATCACAGGTTTCGCTGAGGTCCTTTCCTTCTCTTGGTCACACACACACTATTTTTAATTTCATGACTTAGAAGTCCATCAGAAGATAACTTTTCCTTGTGCTGCCTGGGTTTTGTTTGGTCATTTGCAAGATGATCATTATTACCTGCACAATTCCCCTCAGGTAAATGTGGTATACTCTTGCCTTTCTGTTTGGTGTTACATTTTCCCTGATCTTTTGCTGAAGGTGGAATGTCAGTGACCAAGGTACCGTCATCGTCAGAGTCATCAAAATGAGAGGACAGAGGCTGAACATTTTTTCCTGTTCGGTTATTCTTCAGGCTATGTTCAGTATCCGCTTTATCGGTTGACTTTAGCTTACTGTCTACTGAGCTGCTAGATCAGGGGTGCCAAAACTCGGTCCTGGAGGGCCGGTGTCCTGAAGAGTCTAGCTCCAACCCCAATTAAACACACCTGAACCAGCTAATCAAGCTCTTACTAGGCATACTAGAAACTTGAAGGCAGGTGTGTTGAGGCAAGTTGGAGCTAAACTCTGCAGGACACCGAGTTTAGGCACCACTGTGCTAGCTAGTAAGTCTGCTGAGAAATTGGAACAAGGGTCATATTCCAAATCAGTCTTGGGTCTGGCACGATCAACCACATACTTAAGACCACTGGTTGTGGAAACAGGTTTTTTGTATATCAAATGGTTTCCATTCAGGTCTTTAGCTTTGGTGGTTCTCAAATATTTCTCAGAGCAAAGACCTGAACTATCTGTTCATGTGAGAGACTGCGATGTCTGATACCAAGACAGTCTTTTTTTGTTCTTTCTCCACCTCACTCTTTACTGCCTCTATTTCTTTGTTGATCCTCTCCAACTCCTCAAGGCAAGTGTAACTGTCCTCAGTGGTGTGAGAGGCTCCATTGGCAGAAAGTGGCTTCAGGATCTCCAAGATCTAAATGTGAAGCAGAGGAAAAGTTTCACAAATAAAACCCCAAAATCATAATGCTTTGAAGTGCACAATTATGTTTTTCAGCTATTTGTCTATGTAATGGCAGAATTCGAACAACTTAATGCGCGTGTCGGGAAATTTAGAATAGCTTAGCCTATTTAGGTAAGAAAACAATTGTATTGAGTGGGAATAGCCTACATGAATAGAAAAAAAGCTAATGTTATCAGTGTCAGTGTGATTAAATTAATTGAGGTCATGTATTTGCATAAAACCCTTTTTGGAAATATGCATGCAGCTTAGACCTAGAAATCCCATTCATTTCAGGGATTCGGTTGTTTCAGTTATTCAGCAATTATTTTACGTGATGACGCAATTGCGTCAGAAAGTAGAATATCACATGATTTACAACTATTAAAACTCTAATAATTATTGAAGCCCAACTTTGATTCGCGCACATTTCCTGCCATTAACTTTTTGCCCATTAGTTAAAAATGATATCCGTCACGAAGGGTCGAGACAACAACGCACCAATTCAGCCATTGCTTAAACGCATAGATTTCAAACCTTAATTTAAAACAACAATGAATCATGATTTTATTTACCCGTCGTCATCACGCCAGACGTATTGTCTTTGCCGTGATTGTACAAACAATAAGGTCGCTTGCATCGTCCCCATCGAAGGACGGGACAATCAGTTTCATCGAAGAGAGCTGTGGATGGAAACATAAGAGCTGCCCACACACGAAATACCGAGTGGTTGATTGTCAGTATAACGCAATTTCTCTATCCCTTGTAGGGTTCAGCATTTGTGGCACGAAAAGATTTGACAGCATTTTTCAAAAGTCTTTTGAGAGGACAAAGTCAGTATGAGGAAGAGATTATCTGCTCTCAACAAAAGTATGTTGAAATTGGGAAGGACTTTAGCTACGTCACCGGCTGGAAGTGTTTTAATTAATCCATCTTCAGGTGGGGCTGATTGGCCTGCTTTGTAGATGATGACATCACTGAATCATCGATGAACTGACATTAGCTGGAAAAATTACTCCGTTATTGTCTTCTTGCATTATTAACAAACTATTTTCCTGTTTGACACTAGATGCTTTGACACAGCCAGTATTGTATAAAGTGCTTTACAAATGTGACCTGTGCTGGCAAAATGAGTCACAATGAGCATTTCATTTTCATTGTCATTCTTCATTAAAATACCTTCAAAATTATGTATGATTTGTTGGAATCGGACGAAAAATGACTGAGCTACATCTGTTTGAAGTCGATAGAGTCCGCAAAGTCAATTTTGAGAAAAAAATCGAGTTAAAGTTTTCTGAAGGTTCCAAAGCAAAATCACCAGCAACATTGCATCTTTTCCTCCGCTTCTTTTCTTAATAATAATTTCTATATTACTAGTCACAATATAGCTATTTTTATTTTATCTTTGCTATAATAAGAACAGATGCAAAAAAACCCAGTAAAAACATATAAGAAAAAAATTGTGCATTACCTTTTTCATTTTACATCTAAACAAAAAGCATTCAAGAAAAACAAAATAATCAAATGTAAATATCCCTTTAGTGTGTTCGTTACAAATAAACGTATTATTAAAACTACAAAAGCAGTTAAATAACGAGCAGCGAGTGATTCTTTTATTGTTGGATTAACATTAATGAGGCGGCCTAAATTAAGACCCATGTAATGCACGGATCTAATATAATGTTACACATCAGAGGTTTTTCCCCAACAGTTCCCCGAACGTTCACTTAAGACATAACAGATTATGTTTGCGTGAATACTTAAATAATGTAATTCTGTGCGTATGTGTATATTTATTGGGATCGCGCACAGGCGGAAGCGCCTTTATGCGCGCGCTTCGGATGACAGTCAGCGTGAGAAGCGAGCGAAGAAAAGTCACTCCTCTCAGAAAACGTACAAATAAAGGCCATTAAACATCTAAAATTATTATTTTGAGCATTGGGAACGCTAGACGAGGGCTTAATGAACTCATTTTTGTGAAAACCTCAAAATCGACTAAAATCGACATTTTTCACTTTTTTTGCCAGTAGCTCAAAATTAGCCCATGCGCATTCCGACTCATTTTGCCAGCACGAGTCACAAATAAAGGTGACTTGACTTGACTTGACTTGTAGCGATGATCTGATTCGTGAACGAACCCTTCTTTTGAGCCGAATCTTTTCAATGAATTGCTTGAGTCAAAACCAACTGAAAACAGCTCATAATTCACGTTTAAGTCGTGATTGTATGCCATTTTTATTTTTAAACAAAATTCAAAACTCAGCAACGAAATTCTCTAGGGAATTCATGGTTTGATGCTAATTGTCTTCAAGGTTTAGACAGTATGATTAGTTCCGTGCCGTTGCTGCTTTGCAAGCATGCGCTCTAAAAAAATCTGGGTTCAAAATAACCCAACCGCTGGGTCAAAACAACCCAATAGCTGGGTTTGTCCCTTTTTAACCCAGCGCTGGGTTATATTTAACCCAGCATTTTTTAGAGAGTGGAATTTCCTTATGAAAAAAAAATGCTAATCTAGTTTTGTTTTCTCTGCAAACTATGGCATGCAAAGCATCACAGAATAAATAATAATAATAATAATAATAATAAACACATCCCTGCATGCACTAGCAAACAATCAAGTCAAAAACAGGATTTTGCAAATGCAATCATATCATATTACTTTTCATCCTTTTAAAATAACACATAAAATGAAAAGTGCATATAACAAAACCATAGCAAAATAAAACTAGATGTTGATGCTTCTGTGGAAAATAAAACTCAGCACTACAATGGAAGGGTGTTGTTTCGGCCTGACTCAAATACTGTCCTCATCTGCTCATGACAATACAGTGTTATATTAGAGTAATATGTATGATATATAAGAGGAAAAGTGGAAAGAGAGTACAATGGGTTAGTTCTTTTCATACCAACTATTTATTTAAACATAACTTTTAAAGGAGGGATGAAGCAGCGAGGGAGATGGGTGGCACGCTGCTCTTGATGTCTGTTTTTCTTTTATCTTAACAGAGTATGAAGGCCGCTGGCCTCTTTGACAGGCGAGCTGCCACATTGTTGTCTTTTGTTTAATTTTTTAATTTCTGTAAATCTATGATGTTATTACATTGTGCTCTAATGGGACTGTTGGTCTCACAGACAGCCAGCAGCAATTCACTTCGGCTGGCAAAGCGAGCAATTAGACCCGGGATTAAAAAGGATTGAGTTTAGAGGCCTGAGGAGAGTTTGCCTGCCATCTCGAGACACTCCATTACCATCAAGAACACAAGCCATGCTGAGTTACCGCTTGAGGGTGGAGGCAGAAAAAAGCCACTCGGTGCTGCCAGGAAACACATTTGTATCTGAAGAGGTTGATTTTGACATCAGCATTGTGGAGGCAATAGTATAACCAGTGGGACCATGGCCTGATCAAACCCTGATTTTAGGACAGAGACCAGATGGAATTCATTAAGTGAAGACTAGCAGCAGCCTGCTTTTCACGGAGTTATTCAAAGGAATTCATCTCTATTCGATACCACCATTCAATAGTTGCTAAGAATAATTACTCAAATGTATTACCACAGGTCAATAGAATTCCTCTTCTCTTATTTCTGAAGCAGACATTTTCTTTTCAAAAGCATGCAGTTCTGAGTTGTAGCCTGGGAGCTGTACGTTTGCACACACAAAACAATATCTGTAATATTATATTTTTCATTTGCCATAACGTTTAAAAATAAAGCTCTTGAAGGGATAATTCACCAAAAAAAACAAACAGTCATCATTTGCTCATGCTCATGTCATTCCAAACCTATATGACATTTCCTTGTCTGTAGAACACAAAAATATCTCAGTGTTTTTGTCCGTTCCATGAAGTCCAATGGGAAGTCAGGGGTCCAATGTCAGGCTTGGAATTTTTAATTTCATTTAATTTTTGAGGGAACTATCACTTTAAGGTACTGTAATATAATGCTTATTCTGCAACAGTATAACACCCTACGGAATGATACTGTAATTTGCAGATGTGGCCACAGGGATTACAAAAGGCTTATCATAACAGGGCTGAAATCACTTACAGTTGAAAGGACTGCCGGTCTAGTCTAAGTGTGCCAACCGGAGTTTGAATTACTCCCTTCCACACTTCCAGGCTTGTCCCATTAGTTTGTCACTCATAGGATCGTTTTGCAGAAGCCGAGCTCACACCCGTAAGGAAATGCCTTACACACTCATCAGTCACTAGAGAGACGGCGTGGCAGCCAGCCGAGCACATGCGCATGTGAGTGTAGATGTAAGGAAGGCAAATAGCACAAACGCAGCAGGGTGAGACTCTGACAAGGAAAACTACAAAGAACGGTTGCTTTATAGGTGGGCTAAGGCTACATTTCTTTTAAATAGGGTTCGAGAAGGGTAGCATGTCAATGTTTAGTTTGTTATTTTTTTTTTTTTGAATGCTAACATTATTTCAGCATGCATGGCTGTGAATGCCTTCTGATCCCAGAAAAAATGTGGCTTTATGATATCTTTTTTTGCACTATTAATTTATTTAAAAATACATCACACTTACTTGAATACATCTTTTATCGTGAGGATTTTTATTTATTTATTTGTGTTACATGTGAATTACAATTAATTGTTAACATGTTTTTTTGTTTTCATTTTCAACTATTCTGATATCATAATAAAGAAAACAATCCTAAATTCTTGAAAATCATTATCAATTGTTTGGTATAATTCTTTATTATTATTATTATTATTATTATTATTAATATTATTATTGTATTTTTTTAGAGAAAGTAAAGAAACTACTTTTTACTATTTAAAAAACAAAACAAAACGTATGTCCAAAATGTTCTTTTGAATGTTCTTTTTATTCACCAAAGAAACCTAAAGAAAATGTATGCACATGTTTCTACTAAAAATATTTAGCAGCACAACTGTTTTCAACATTGATGATAATACAAGTTGTTTCTCAGCATGTTAGAATGATTTCTGAAGGATCATGTGACACTGAAGACTGGCAGCTGAAAATTTAGTTTTGCCATCACAGGAATTAAGTACAGTTTAACATATATTCAAATAGAAACAGTAATTTAATTTGTAATATTTCTCAATTTTTAAATTTGATCAAATAAATGGAGCCTTGTTGAGCTTAAGAGACTTCTTTCAAAAACTTTATATCTTACAAACCACAAACTTTTGCACAGTACTGCATTTTTTTTTTGAAAATGATGAAGATGTGCAGCCATAATTTACTTGTTGAGCTGTGCAGAAGATTAAGATTTCCAAACATTAAGTCCCTCCAGTCTCCAATAAGAGACCTTGGGTCCTGCATGTTCTTACACAAATCTAATCTTTCTAAATGTTAAATGTGTATATCAGCATTGTTTAGGCTGCAATATGATATCATGGACTGAAGAAGTTTTCCTCCAGACAAACCACACTTCTGGGCTCTGCGGGTACAGTCCAGATGCTCAGATCTAACGTATCTCTGTTTACAGAAAAAGGCCAATAGCTTTTATTCGTGATTGATGGAGAGGGCGGCCCTCAGGTCTTTGGAGTTCATCAGTATTCACAAAGCATTCCAGTCTGAGTCATAAGACAGAAGCACAAGACATAATGACTAGAAAGCATGTGCACAGGAGGCAGAACGTATCTATACGCAAACACAGACAGCTTGCAGAACAAAAGCGATGAGACGAGGTCACATGAACTTGGGATTTATTGAAACGGAACCATGCTGGGTTTAAACATGCCAATGTTCAACATGGCATGTTCTCTTAAGAGTTTGTAAATCTCAGTTGTGATACGACATCAAGACAGGAATGAGCAGGACTGGAATCGCAGTCAGCATATTCCGAGTCTGTTAGGGACAGCCCAACAGCACACTATTGTAGGCTGAGACAAACAGCAGTGGCATGCAGAGGAGCTTATTTACATAATGGACAAAGATCTCTCCAGGTCTACAGGTCCATCTAGTGTCAGCCTCAGAGATCATCAACTACTGGAAAACATTCTACTAATCTTTCTAAATGTTAAATGTGTATATCAGCATTGTTTAGGCTGCAATATGATATCATGGACTGAAGAAGTTTTCCTCCAGACAAACCACACTTCTGGGCTCTGCGGGTACAGTCCAGACGCTCAGATCTAACGTATCTCTGTTTACAGAAAAAGGCCAAGAGCTTTTATTCGTGATTGATGGAGAGGGCGGCCATCAGGTCTTTGGAGTTCATCAGTATTCACAAAGCATTCCAGTCTGAGTCATAAGACAGAAGCACAAGTCATAATGACTAGAAAGCATGTGCACAGGAGGCAGAACGTATCTATACGCAAACACAGACAGCTTGCAGAACAAAAGCGATGAGACGAGGTCACATGAACTTGGGATTTATTGAAACGGAACCATGCTGGGTTTAAACATGCCAATGTTCAACATGGCATGTTCTCTTAAGAGTTTGTAAATCTCAGTTGTGATACGACATCAAGACAGGAATGAGCAGGACTGGAATCGCAGTCAGCATATTCCGAGTCTGTTAGGGACAGCCCAACAGCACACTATTGTAGGCTGAGACAAACAGCAGTGGCATGCAGAGGAGCTTATTTACATAATGGACAAAGATCTCTCCAGGTCTACAGGTCCATCTAGTGTCAGCCTCAGAGATCATCAACTACTGGAAAACATTCTACTGTATGAGCTCATTTAAATTCATGTAATGGAGCTCTGATGTAAGATCAGCAATATCATTTGCATACTTGCAGAGAATATAATTGAAAAAAAAAAAAAAAGTGATTTGGAACAAACACACCAAGACTAAACACAGATGAACACAAATGCGCTGCATTTGCTTTTTTTTCACATGGAAACATTTATCACAGCAGTATACTACAGTAAGTGGTTTACATAGCAGTTAGTAGTTTACATAGCATCTGTGTACAGTATATAGGATTTCTATTTAAAAATACATGAATATAAAACAATATACTGTTTGAAAGGTCGAAGGTCATTTACATGAAACGGAATCTTCCATTTTTCTAAAGAATTTTTTCCCCCCAAGAACAGATAAAAGAGCCATTTTATCATGTTATCAGGATAACATTCTCAAGATGACTAAAATAGAGTATGTGTGTGTGTGTGTGTGTGTGTGTATGTGTATATATAAATAAAACTAACACTGTTTTTCACAAAACTGTATCTTTTCAAAACGTAAAAAACAAACAAACAACAACAACGATACATTACTGTATCAAGAAAAGATACTGTATTGAGGGAAAAAAATCATATAAATGTATTTTATGGGATCAGTGCAAATGTTTGCAGGCAAGAAAAAATCAAGAGTCAGTCATGTAAACACAAGTGTGTTTTTTTGGCAAAGAAAATGTTCAATGAAAAATATGGTAATGTTAAAAAAAATTACTTTATAAAGAAAGAAATTACTACATTGTATTTTATTGAATTTATTTTATGGAATAAGTGCAAATGTTTGCAGGAAAGTAAAAACCAAATATTTTCCACAGAAAGCTATTGTTTTCCAACAAAAGAGTGTGTTTATATATTATAGCTTTCCAGAAAAGAAAAAAAAATCCGTAAAAAAGAATCTGTTCAATTAAATGTTTTTAATACATCTATTTATTTCATGAGATCAGTGTAAATGTTTCCAGGTTTCTAGAAATAAAAAAATAATAATCAGTGGCCCGAGTGGACCAACAGAATGTAATACTTTATTGAGTCCCATACAAGTAACAGATTTCAGGTCATAGGGTGTAAAAGTTATTAATCATTTAATTTCCTTTTCTTTAAATACAATTTTACCAACTGTGCAAGATAATACAGAAACGGTTATCTCACCTATAATAATCGTCAAATGTCATCAGTTATTAAAATCCTTTAAAACCAGATGAAACAATAATAAGAAACAAAATTTTGTAAGACTCAATCTTTCTATTATATCTTTCCAATAAGCCTTGGCTTATAGTATCCCATGGAACGGCATTCCTTCACTGTATGGTGGAGAAAACTTTCAGAAGGAGGTCAGCAGCAAGGCCGGGTGAGATATCTCCACACGTGACCCTTTGTTCCAGCTCCGGGAGCTCGGCACGCACCGCTGGATGCTGCTGGAAGTGGCGTAGAGCGTTCTCCTGGATCAGATTCCACAACCACACCTTCTGCTGAGTTTGCCGGCGGACTCGGAGCTCCCCGCTGCTCAGCATTGCATCCCTGAACTGTAGCATGGTATTCCACAGCTCAGGCACACCCTGCCCCGTCTGAGAAGATATGCGGACCACCTGACCACACGTGGGAAAAAGTGGAGAGAAAGCACATAAAATGTGTTGGTGCAGATGTGGAGAGCTAAAGAAAGACAAAAACAGAAAGCAGAGGAAGAAATGAACGGAGAGAATGGAAGCAGGCAGATGCTATACTTTTGAGCAGCCAGAATGTGGAAATATAAAGGGTGTTCGCCCACACACATCACTCCATCCTCATTTTCAGTGAAAGACCTATATACTAGAGTCTTTAGGGAGGGCGAAAAAAATCAATATGACCGTCGCATTCTCCAGTACAGGGATGGAGCTCAGAAATCATGCTGCTCAGAGGAGACAAAGGCTTTAGCGGTTTTCATCCATGTGGGTGGCCTCTAATCAGTAAAATGCATGAGGCAGCATTTGGCCATTCAAAGGGCTGCCTATGTTGGCTCTATGCCCTGCGGGTAAAAGTAATACTGGGGGCGAGGGGACAAAAAGGAAAGACTTGACAACGCAGAGCAGAGCATGATGGGAAAAGACAACAGACTACTCCCGCTGGCCAGGATGGATGTTTTGAACAGAGAATGAAGATATATAAATACACATACATTTACATATACATGCATAAATAAAACACATTTAACATGGAAGCAATTCTTATATTGGAGGAAGGGGAAGGAGGAGATGTTTTAAAATAAGGAAAGGGCTATAAATACACAACTGGAAAGGTTGGGGTCAGTAAGATTTGTAAAAAGTTTTTGAAAGACGTCTCTTGCAGTCACCAAGGCTGCATTTATTTGATTAAAAATACAGTAAAAACAGCAATATTGTGAAATATGATTGCAATTAAATTTGAATATATTTTAAAATGTAATTTATTTCTGTGATAGGAAAGCTGTATTTTCAGCATCATTACTCCAGTCTTCAGTGTCACATGATCCTTCAGAAATCATTCTAATATACTGATTTGCTGCTCAAGAAACATTTCTTATTATATGTTGAAAATAGCTGTGCTGCTTAATTTTGTTGTGGAAAAACATTTTTTTATTCTTTAATGAACAGAAAGTTCAAAAGAAATAGAGTTCTGGCATGCAACTCTAGATGGCGCAGTCCGATAGGTCTAACTCAATCTGACCTAATGACATCATTATCACATGGCACATCTGATTGGTTCTCTCCTGTATCGGTAGCCAATGAGCTCGCTGCTCAACATTCAAATATATGACTAGTGCTTTATTTGAAATAGAGGTCTTTTGTGACAATGTAAAACACTTTACTGTCACTTTTGATCAATTTAATGCATCCTTGCTGAATAAAAATATGATTTTCTTTAAAAAAATAAAAATCTTACTGACCCCAAACATTTGAATGGTAGTGTATATGTGAATTTTTCCAAAATTTCCCCCTCTAACATCTACTAAAATCTGCTGTTAATAGCCATTTCCTTTAAACAAGATGGGCCTTTGCAGATTTGATGGTCATATTTTATTTCACTAAATTAAAAAAAAAATTTTTTTAATTATTTTGTTGTAGACTATGAGCAAGTTGTGAATGTAAAGCATGATTATAAAGCCGCACACCTTCGGTTTCCAGACTTTGGACTTCTTTCGGAGTAACTTCAGGGCACTTGTGTATTCTGCCTGTATCCTCCGTGCTGGAACAACCAATTCATCGTCTGATTTTGTAACCACCACCAAGTCAGCCATCTCAATAATTCCTCTTTTGATTCCCTTTTTGAAAATACAGTTTAATCCACTCTCAGCAAAACTTTCACAAAAAAAAAAATTACAATATAAGAATCACCTATAATATAAAACATAATAAGTTCAGATTATTCAGATAATGTTCTATGGCAGTGGTTCGCAATCTTTTGATAATACATTTAAAAATATATCTTATTTTCTAATACTCATTTTTTATGTTTTAGTCACAATTTCTCCCCAATAAAAATATTTATTTAAAAAGAATTAAAATTGAAATTGAAATACAATCTTAAGGCCTCCATGGAAGTTTGCTGAGGCCCCTGGCTCCTTGGTTGAGAACCACTTCTATGGCAATAGAGATCAAGTAATAGAAGTGTGTATACCTGTAGTTCATCGCCCCCTGCTGGTGGGATCAGCAGCACAAACATATCCACCATGTCAGCCACAGCAAACTCAGACTGACCAACACCTGTTTAAAGATTTAAACTTAAGTGACACTGCAGAGTTACTTTGCATACACAGGTGTTAAGATTACTCAAAATTAAAAACACAACGAAAAACTGGAACAAAGGCTTACCCACGGTTTCCACTAATACAATATCATAGCCTGCACCCTCACAGAGGACTATGGCTTTGTTGGTGGTTCTCGTCACACCACCGAGGGTTCCTGATGTGGGAGATGGACGGATGTAAGCGTTCATGTCCCTGGAGAGCTCTGTCATTCGTGTTTTGTCCCCCATCAGTGAGTCTGCATACAAAGTTAGCTATATAGGAGATTAACTGTTGATTAAGAAATTAGTATTTTTATTCAGCAAGGATGTATTAAATTAATCAAAAGTAGAAGTGAAGACAAATAAATGCTGTTTTTTTTCCTATTCATCTAAGAATCCAGAAAAAAAGTATCACGTCTTCCATGAAAATATGAAGCTGCACAACTGTTTTCAATATAAACAAAAATAAGAAATGTTTGTTGAGCAGCAAATCAGCATATTAGAATGATTTCTGAAGGATCATGTGACACTGAAAACCCAAGTAATGGCTTCTGAAAATTCTGCATTGCGTCACGGGAATAAATTATATTTTAAAAACACATTCAAATAGAAAAAAAAAGTTCTTTTAAATGGCAATATTATTTCACAATATTACTGTATTGTATTTGTGATCAGATAAATGCAGTCTTGATGACCATAAGATCAAAAAATGGCCTTCAAAAACAAAAAGAAAATCTTATCGACCCCACACTTTTGATTAGTAATGTATGTGTGCACAGCTTTCAGCAGTGAAAATGACATTACTGTTCTAAAAATATTATGAAAATTGTGACCCTGGACCACAGAACCAGTCTTAAAGGGGTCATATGATGCAATTTCAATTTTTCCTTTCTCTTTGGAGTGTTACAAGCTCTTGGTGCATAAAGAAGATCTGTAAAGGTGCAAAGACTAAAGTCTCAAATCCAAAGAGATATTCTTTATAAAAGTTAAGAGTCAACCACACCTACCTAAAACGGCTCGTTCTAACACGCCCCACATGTCTACGTCACGATGTGCGAAGATTTGCATAACACCGCCCAAATGTGCACGCAAAGAAAGAAAGCGTGGTTTCAGGAACAGCAGTAGTGTTAATGCAGCCATGTCAGGGAGACGCTGTGCGTTTCATTGCGAAAGCAAAAGCACTTTATTTGGCCTTCCGAAAGTAGATGCATTTAGGAATCTTTAAGATTACTTACAACAGAACAGCAATGCATTTTATG
This sequence comes from Sinocyclocheilus rhinocerous, assembly GCF_001515625.1. Lineage (NCBI taxonomy): Eukaryota > Metazoa > Chordata > Actinopteri > Cypriniformes > Cyprinidae > Sinocyclocheilus > Sinocyclocheilus rhinocerous. Next base: position 978,590 of record NW_015670982.1, read on the forward strand.
GACGACCGTTTCATGAACCTAGGAGAGGAGGTAATTCTGACTTTGCTATGACAATCCTGGTGCTTCTGAATCAGTTACTGTTTTGTTATTAGTTTAAGTATCTGCTATTGCCTGTTCAAATGCGGAGTTTTGCGCATCGTGCGTGCGTGCGCGTGACAGAGTGAGAGAGAGATCACAGTGGAGGCAGCTGTCTTAACCGTGGCTTGTGTACTGCAAACACATACCAGCTTCATCACTGTGTCTGTCACGAGACTCTGTTCCCCTTTCAGGCTCTGTCTTTACATTTAGGAAAGCTTATTTATTCAGATTTCAGATGATGTATACATCTCAATTTCGAGAAATTGACCCTTATGACTGGTTTTGTGGTCCAGACTGTCCAGGGTCACAATTATGTCAAGATGAAAATTTGTAACCACATAAAAACCGACTAAAGTGACTTACAGACTCATGTATACATATCCAAACATCTAAAGTAGAAAGATAAAACTGGCACAAGCAACTTTTGGTACCGAAACATTTTGACACTTTCTGTCTGTTCACCTCCAGTTGTGCACGAAGAAGGATCCACAGCCAGTACTGACACTTTATGTCCTCTTCCTGTCAGCATTTTCCCAACGACCTCAATGAATGAAGACTTTCCAGCGCCAGGGGGACCAGACAGTCCTGAAGTCACACATACAAAGATGTGATTGAAGATTGAGGCAATCATGCAGACAGCAATAAGGTTCAGCTTCACTCCTACAGTTCACGTCACCTTACTGACCCACTCTGAAGGCCACTGGATTTCCACCATTGCGTTTCTCCAGCTCCTGACGGAAGGCCAGCATTCTTTGAAGCAGAGCCTGGGCCAACTCTTTCTTCCTTGGATGCTGGGTCTCCACAAGGGTTATAGATTCAGCAAGAGCTGCCCTTTGACCTCCGATAAGTCCATCATAAAGCTTGGTCAGTAGTCTTTTCTCTCTGTCAGTCAGGTCTGAAATGTGATGGCTTAAGGCAGTCTCTGTTGAAACAGATTTCATCTGCTGGAAGTTGCAGAGGGAAGCATAGCACAGTTTTACAGTAGGCTTACAAAGGGAATGTCTTAATGCCGTTGTACTGCTTATAGATGAAAGAGCAGCAACACGATGAAGAATTGGAAAAACTCTATTCAGACCCATCTTCCTTCTTCTGTCGAGTAGAACTTGTTCTGTGAAAATAGCAAACAACATTTATGTGAATAGCTTTCATGTGTAAGCCTTCTTACAAGTGGTCAGCATTACAGCTTTATTAAAATTTACCATGGTAACCGTAGTCCGTAGTGTATGCAAAATATCATGACACATTCCATAAATAATGTTCAAAATAGGGCCTTATTATATATATATATATATATATATATATAAGTGTAAGTGACATTTGTATGTTAAAGGAGGTGTTTATCCTCTATAGGAAATTAACTAAATATCACATGACAACTTTTCAATGAGGTAAAATTGTAACACTGTTACCAAAATTTGCAAAGTAGAGTTTAAAACACTTATTGACTATAATTCTTATTTTCTAGAAATAAACAGACAAACAATTTAGAATAACATTCTGAAATAAATAACAGGGGTGCAAATTTTGCCTAAAATAAGCAGTGACTCATTTTGTTTGGAACAAAATGTTTGTAGTTTTACAGCATAATTTTTTTTTTTATTATTGACCTTTGATGTGAAACGTTTTAGGCCAAAATTTTAGGTGACAGATTTGTGATGCTTTTTTTTTTTTTAAATAACTACTTTTGATGCTATAATACCTTATCAAACATATCAAATACTGAATTATTATCTTAAAAGCATAGGATATGTGTATTTACTGAGAAATACAGAGATTAAACAAAATGATAGATTCTGAAAGCTTTTTACATTACAATATGAAAATGCCAAATTAGTTAATGATAATTTTACAGTGACAACAAAAACTGCAGAAACCAGGATATTTTGGCGAAAAAATATAGCCACTTACCATGGTAAATTGTAAATTATATGATCAGTCCGATCACAGAAATGACAGCGTGTTCATTGAATCAGACAAGACAGGTAAACAAACTGAAAATCTGGAATAGAAAACATCATCAAAGCTCGCCAAGTTTCCTTAAACCGTCTGTCTATCGTCTTAAGCCCATCTGTGGTTCAGGTTCTGTCTTCATTTGGGCAGATTGATTAATAAGGAAAACAGTCTTGTATCTCACCGGTTCTCCAAATCAGCTAAGTTAAGTGACGGACGTCAGTGTTTTTTTTTTTTTTTAAATAAAAGTGTTCCCTCTTCAAAATTAAAACATTCGCACAAAAAAAGCAACCTAAAAACCAATAAACAAAAATTATGCTGTAGGTTTTTAAAGTATTTAAAAAAAAATTTTTTGCCAGCAGCCAGCTTAGTTGTTAGCGGTTTATTTACGGCAGATATCGTTTTT
>NW_015670982.1:981113-989533 GCF_001515625.1 Sinocyclocheilus rhinocerous
GTGACGGACGTCAGTGTTTTTTTTTTTTTTAAATAAAAGTGTTCCCTCTTCAAAATTAAAACATTCGCACAAAAAAAGCAACCTAAAAACCAATAAACAAAAATTATGCTGTAGGTTTTTAAAGTATTTTTAAAAAATTTTTTTGCCAGCAGCCAGCTTAGTTGTTAGCGGTTTATTTACGGCAGATATCGTTTTTCTTTTCTCAATCTTTGAGCAGATGTCTAAAGATTAACATTTTAAACATTTTTCACATTCTCATATATGAGAAGTTTTAATGGCCTAATATTTATTGAGAAACTGTATGGAATATTTATCACACAACACATTTTCCAATGCCGTTTTTGAGGAAGTGCAATGCAAGGATGGCCTTCCGGTATTTATTTATTTTTTTTTATATATAATAGGCTATATATCTAATAAATTATTGTTTTGTCTTGTGTACATGATTTAGAGAAGCTGACCTGTTTAAACTATCAGACTGATCTATCAGAACATGATCTGCATGGTTTTAAATTAACGATTGGACTTTAATTTCTCAATTTTTCTCAATCTTGTCAATTTGCACAACGCGCCATTTAAATATATCATTCAATATTCGTATCTACAGTGAGAAAACTCTACAGTGAGAGTGTTAACGGAGGTAAGTTGAACCATAAGCACCGTTTGGGATAAAGGGACATCTTTAGAATAACTATTTACATAATTGTATACAATTTAGCAGCATCCATGTAACATGTAGCCTAACAAACATAGTATTGTGAAATATTTGGCTTGGAAAATGCTTACTTTTCAATTAAGTGAAATTTCTTCCGTTATCGAAACAAACACATTCACATTCATAATATAATTTTGTATTTATTTATTAAGCCATATGTTGTTCAACAAAATTTCAACAATAGTCTTTTTGGGATACTTGATTTATTCGTATCATTAGAAACGAATATTGAATGATAGGCTATATTTAAATGGACAAATTATGTAGGCTACACAAGACAAAACAATAATTTATTAGATAGCTATTATCAGACTGATCTATCAGAACATGATCTGCATGGTTTTAAATTAACGATTGGACTTTAATTTCTCAACACTGAATGTCTGTTGAGGATTAAGGACTTGAGTGGTGGGACATGTTAATTTTAACTAATTCTTTGTTTTGTTGATCAGGTGGCACTGAAATTTGCAAAGAAAATGGAAAACGTCAACATTGTGAGTATACGCTGCACTCTTTCTGTTATCTCCTCTCAGTCTCTGTTTTAAATGTTAGATTAACTTTAATCATAGACTGAAAATTATTTTTGCCTTTGGCAACAATATGAGGAAACCACTTCTGTCTAACCACAATAAAAATGGAAATCGGAAATAATGGAAATGGAAATCGGCCTGACAGTCCTTGCCAATAAGGGTCCCAGCTCACCCCACATCACTGAGCTGCTGGACTGGCAGGACCACCCCGACCATTATGTTATGGTCTTGCAGCATCCCTCGCCCTGTGAGAATCTCTTCGACTTTTCAGAGCACTGTGGGGGCATCTTCGGCGAAGAGTTTGCATGGTAACAGAGTAACATTTGAGCCAAGTGGCTTTATAAAAGATGGCCATCTTGCTGGATTTTTTTCTCATTTTTGCAGCTTAGAATAATATCAAAGTGAGCAGGTGTAAAGGAAGTTGAAGGTAGTAGACAAATGTCTCTCGTCTTTCTGCACAGAATGCAGCCATTTGATCAACGCCTGCCTGCATCCCAACCCTGAGGAGAGAATTCCTCTTAACAGGCTCCTTCTCCACGACTGGTTAAAGGTACCTGAGATCAGCAAAACATGATAGAGATAACAAGTTATGAAACATGTTTTAAAAATTCTAATTCTGTTTTTTCTAAAATTCTAATTCTCTCTCTTTTTTTTTTGCTGTATATGTAAGTAAAAAATGGCAAGTCAAATCTGTTCAGTAAACCTGATTTTGTTTCTGTTTTGGTTTTAGGTCATCCCATAAGTCGTGGAGACAAGAGCACCCTACCACAGCCACCCAGGAAGTGCTCTTTAGTCAGCTTAGCATCTGGCGGGCTGACACAAGAGGCTTCTCAGTCCCTCCAGTCCTTAGCGTCTTGCGAGGCTGGGAAGCTCTGGTAGCGTCTGGCGCCAGGGCTTGAGGCAGCAATATTTGCATCTTGCGGTATTGCTGACTATGGATGTGTATATAGTTTTCTGTGTATAGTTTGTTTGTTTGTGTGCTCCCTATGATGGGCACCCCAGTCTCAGAGTGGCTGCCCAGTGCTAGAGCATCCTGTCTCAACAACACCAGTGCCAGAGATTTCCTTCTTGGCTGTCCCAGAGGGTCTCTTATGGCTACCCAGAGCTCCCTGTCAAGAATTCCCAAGAGGTTTCCAGAGCTTCTTGTCTTGGTGAACATAGTAGACCGTAGTTCTGCCACGGCCATCTCAGTCTCCAAAGTTATTTCATGGCCGTCCAGGTCCTAAACTCCCTGTCATGGATGGCCCCAGAGTCTCTTCAGTCCCAGAGCTCATTTCATGGCCACTCCAGTTCAAAAGATTCTTGTTTTGGCCACTCCATCCACCTCAGAGGTTCGTAATATGGACACTGCAGAAGTTCCTGCCAATTTTTCTCCAGTGGTTCTCCACCTCAAAAGTGTCTTGGCATTTCCTGTTGAAGCTGACAAGGTAGCAGATCTCCCTGTCATGGAGGTCTCAGAGGTTTCTTGTTCCTGCCCATGAATGACTGGGAAAAAACTCCAGAAGGAAACATCTACACACATTCAGAAATGAACTGTAGCATTATATGTTTTTTGTTTTGTTTCATAATTTAGTAAAGTTTCCAGTAAAATGTTCTCTTATGTCTCTTGGAGGGCTCTCTTGCTGCAGACTTCAGTTCCATCCCTTCTCCATCACACTTAGCTGTTACTTTCCTCAAGTAATCCTGAACACCTTGATTAGCTGGTTCAGGCTAATGTGCCCTTCAAGTGGAGTCCGAAATACCGTAATTACCAATTCCGAGCAAATAAATGACCAAGTAAAGTTGTAAGTTAAGTGGGAAACTTGGAATTCTAGATGATACATAAGTTACACGTGATGTTGAAAGGGGCATGTTGATTTGAAACGTGGCAGAAGCACTTCTCTCTCTCTCTCTCTCTCTCTCTCTCTCTCTCTCTCTCAATTCGTTCAGTTCAGTTCAGTTCAAGTGAGCTTTGACAGCATGTGTGACATTCTGATACGTATTTTGCTACTGTTGCAATCATGCTGGAGTTTTCTCCTAAAATATGACTTAATTTTTCTGCATTTTGTAATGCCATACAGTTTGGTTGTATTTCTTGGAATGTAGTGAAATATGTTGCTCTAATGTTGTGATAATAATCACAATGCAGTAGGAAATGTTCCTCTGTTTCCACCTCTTTCAGTGAGCACAGTGAACACAGTCTCTGTTTTCGTGGCTGCCATCTCTGTCTGTGCCGTCCTCGCTCTATACAGCCAGACAGTGTTCACTCAGTCTGTACTTGTGTCTTTCTCAAGTTGTGCTCTTTTACACAGCTCAGGTATTCTGCTGGTTTATAATCTCTTTTCAGGTGTAAATAGAGCTCCATCTTCTTTTGTAATTTAGTGTCATCTTTCCAATAGTCAATGTAATTTTGTTTTTGTAATTGTATAATTTGGTTGGGCCAGATTGTGCTGTGCTGGTTTGAGTGTAGTTTCAGCACCAGCTGTAAAAGGGCACTCCACTGCAGGGCTTGAGCCTGGTATGAGCTTGGCTCACTGCATTTGAGGTGCTGGTAGAATTTCATAGCTCTTTTTTGAATACTAATTATTGTATTGTCCTAATTCAGCTCTGCATTGATTGTTTGGGGTTGCTCTGTTTTACTTTTAAGATGCGTTTACAAATTTGTGTATGCATAGTTTCGATTTCTTCTTTTTCCCATTTAGAGAAATCTTGGGTTATTGCTCTCTCTCTCTCTCTCTCTCTCTCTCTCTCTCTCTTTCCTTCGGCTGCTCCCAGTAGGGGTCAAAATTAGCAGAATTATCCATACAGAAGCACTGATCTATAATATAGATAATAAATCTAGATAATGCATCATTATATTAAAATTAGTCAGTAAAAAGCAAGTCTGTAGTGAATGGTCTAAAGTTTATCACTCAATTTTCATGGTTTTCTTAATGTAACAGTTTCATTAAAGTTGTGATATCATTGATAAATAACACATAATGTCATAGACATTAATAATTTTTTAATAATTTTTAAATTATGTCCATAAAATATGTATATGCTAAAAAATGTGATTTTTAAAAAAATCATATCTTTATATTGTCACCTGTTCGATGACAACATCAGTCAACGCCTGCTAAATATTATTATCAAAAATCTGCATTTCAGTAAAATCTATTTATAACTTCTCTGTTTGTCACATGAAAGGGTGTTGTGTTATACCAATGGACACTATTAACATAGGCATTCTAAACATAAGACAAGTTCAAGTTTCAAATAATAAATATTCTGTTTGTGTTTAAAACAATTTGAGGATAGAGGTAATAACATCTGATCCCATGCTGCTATAAAAATACATTAATATGATCTCAATTATTTAAAAGCAGTAAAAAAAAAAAAAAATTTTCATGAAGAAGAAACAGTGACCATACAAATTAAACGTGCTCTGAGTTACTTTTTACCTTTCACTGTTTACAAGAAATGACTTGCACTTTTGACAGATCTGATTAAAATGATGAAGACTCCAGTTAAATAAGGGCTCTACATCAGAACAGTACATTAACAGTGTTAGTAATTGTGTTTTATCCTCCTTAATCATGACATTTTTGACGGGTCACTAGCTCCATCTGTTGGTGAGTCTACATAAATGCATCAGGTTCATTTTAAAGCAGAGACTGTTTTGTACCCCTGTGGACTTCAGGGGGCAGTGCTGAGTTTGAGCATTGGGGTAAAGCACTGAAGTCTCGTAAAAAAGTATAATGTTTGGGACAATTCTGGGATCTCTTGTCTCAAGACAATATTTGAGAACAGATACAAGCATAGATACCAAAACGAACACACAATAGAGGTACTTTACTGGTGTTCAGCTCTTTCAGCTCAAGCAGTGCAATTTCACAGATTACTGAAAATTAATGAAAACAAAAACAAAGTAATACTCAAACATCTGTCTGTTTAATAAGATTTGTTATTCCTTCTCATAAATTGGTGGTCAATAACATGATTTTCTTACTGGCCAGCTGGAATAACCATTTAACACAACCACTGTTCCAACAGTGACCCTCTTGCATTGGACTAATCTAACCTCATATCATAACATTTCAAGATGGCAGTTGGACTACAGCAGGTTTTTTTTCTTTCTTAACCTCAAGGTCCGCTGTGCTTAGTTCCAACAGTATTTAAACACACTTGAACAAGTTAACCAAGCTCTTCAGGATTACTAGAAAGTTACAGGCATGTGCGTTTCATCTGGGTTGGAGCTAAACTCTTCAGTACAGTGTACCTCGAGGGCCAGAGTTGAGAAACCTTAACAGCATGGGCCGCCAGATTAAGCAGAAGCTGTGAGAGGGGCTGTTGTGTCATTCAATAACTTACGTTCTTCATCTTAACAGACATTACTTAATCACTGTAACGTTCACGGTTGCCGTGATTTTGCCAAGTAAGACATGTTCTTGGATCAACATCTTTTGTTGATCATGGATCAACATTACTGTCCAAAAATACAGACTTAACCCAATCCCTACCCCTAAACCTAACCTTACCCATAATTTATTCCTAAAATCAGTGGGAAATGATAGCTGATTAACAAGGGTGTGGAAGCACCTAATCCTGATTGTAAGCCTAAAACTGACATTTCCTGAAAAGTTATCCCTCAATTCTGATTGGTTGATTGGAATGATGTTCCAGGATCAACAAGGATGTTGATCCAGGAACATGTTGTACTTGGTCAAATCACGCTGATTAACGTTCACCCATCACTTCAGCAAACAACCTGCTCCCCACATTGATGATAATGTCAGATGAGAATCTCAGCTGAAGCACCCAAACAAGTGAACCAGTGATTTCCCTCCTGTTTTTTCCCCCCCTCAAGCCATGTCCAATTTTTCCATATTAAACTCAAATACCAAACAATATTTGTTTTCGTGATTGTCTTCTGGACCAACCTCTGGGATGAAAGATAAAGTCCCTAGTTTTTGATGGACGTGATCCTCTTTATATACTGTATTAATACAGAGATGGATGTAGTTAACTCAAAATCTTGGCAGATTGCATAACTTCATATAAATATTCAAGGCTTGCAAAATGTTTTATTAAATGTTTTATATGATTTAGATATTTTCATACGAGAGGGAAACTTTTTTGTCTGAAAAATGTGACTGTTGAGGTTGCTTAAAGTAGAACTTACTTTTACTTACTATTATTCAAACTTTTCAATACTAACTGCAGATTTTATGTATTTAATAAAAAATATTTAAAATGTATGAACTGATTATGATTTGACACCAGAGAGAGCTGTTCACAGAGTTTTTATGGTGAACCTATATGATGCTGTAAATGTAATGTGTTGAATGTTAATAAGCATTATTAATAAAGTGATACATATGGTTCACCTTTAAAAAATATATATGAAGGTATCGTCAAGACTAGTTTTGACAGACATTCTATAAGAGAGCAAGGTTTGAGAGTTGTGAAAGCTTAGAGAAAGATACACGTAGGGTAGACATGAAATAGGCCTATGCATCTTTAATGTGTCTTGAAGATTTTGTTTCATACAAACACGCAGCTTTTCACTTCACAAGACGTTAATTGATAAACTGGAGTCTTGTCGATTACTTGTGGATTATTGATGCTTTTATCAGCTGTATGAACTGACGGCACCCATTCACTGCATAGAATCCATTGGTGAGCAAGTGATGTAATGCTACATTTCTCCAAATCTGTTCCCATAAAGAACCAAACTCATTTTTAGCAACTTTTCATTTTTGGGTGAACCATTCCTTTAAAATATGTTCTCAGTGATATCTGAAAGTTTATCATATTTAGTGTATCGGTATTGTGTGGTCAAAAACATTCCTGCATAAAGGTTTGCAAACAGAAATCTGCACTGGGCAGAGGTTATCATCAGAAAGGTAAGCTGGTCGGGTCTTGTGGTTAATCGTCACTGATTGGATGAAGGAGGGAGAGAGTGAGGAGGATTGGAAAGGAAATGCAGCTTCAGAATCAACAAAGTGGTGTGGGGGTGAATGAGAAAACCTGATACCTACAAGCCCTCCCATAAATTCAATTGCTGTGCTATCTTTGTAACCTTTGACCTACCGCTGCTACAGTTACAGTACTGTGGTAGCCATGGCAGCGACGATCAATGAAGCAATGGGGATTGCATCATTACACACAATGTCTTGTGTACTGCTCACAACTGATGAATTAAAGGAAAACACCAAAAGCCTTATTCGTATACTTTCAAGTCGTGGTTTCTATGCTTAGATTTTTTTCTATATTTAGTATATTACACTACATATTTTGAATGGTCTGGTGGGATGATGTTTTAACTCAAGCTGATAGCGCACATATTTGCATTGTATGAGTCTTATATGTGTTTAACAAGCTTTGCAGATGGAAATGAGTTTAGGGTGGATCTGGCTTTTGTTGTAATATAAGCTTCATTGTGTAAATGCTGAGCTATTCTCTTGCTAGCTGTTGTAGTCTTCCCTCCTATGTTTTCTTTGCCATTATAGTGCATATACTGTTATTCCTTTCTAAGAAAAGCAAATCAGACATGGAAGCTTTGTTTACAGCTGGAGCTATTTTCACCACACAGAACCCTGTTTAGAATACGCCACAGGAAAGGATGATGTCAGAGGACTATCGCTTACAATATCTCCAGAGGGACGCAGCACCACAGCTCTCGTCTCATGAGAAATGACCTTACAATGATGAACTGAAGGAACATGGAATAAAAATATCATTCCATCTTCAGAGGTGCATGATGTAATGCAGGAGTTATATTTGCTGAACATGCAGCAAACAATAGCATCACCAACACCTGTGTTAAAGAATAGTTCACCTAAAAACCCAGTAAACATTGTTTAGAACTGTTTGGGGCTGTTTTCGCTTGTAAATGGTGCTTGATCTGTATGGATAGAGGACTTGTATTTTAGCCAGGTTTGAAGTTAAACACATCTTAAAGGCAGAGTAAGTGATTTCTGGTAGCCAATGTTGATATTTGAAATCACCAAAACATATTTACACGGGTCCTACTTCTTGCCTTATCGTTCCGCAGACGTTTTCCTCTTTTGTTTTTTATGAAAAAAACGCTCTCCTCCACATCATGAGTAGACACGCCCCGTATTACTGATTGGCTACAAGTTTGTTTTGCGATTCGGCCGGAATCAGTTTTCTAAAGTGTTTTTGAAAAATCACATACCCTGCCTTTAAGA
>NW_015670982.1:989580-993785 GCF_001515625.1 Sinocyclocheilus rhinocerous
AAAAACAAGCATTTTTTACAGTGTAAGGTGTTTACCAATTTCCTTGGATTACAACTCTGAATATTTTAACAATATACCAACAATGTGTTTACAAAACCAAACTCAGTGGGCTTTTTATCACAAATGAGAAGGACGACCTTGGCAAATGCTTTACACTAGCGTTGTCTTCAGTATGCAAGCCCTCCACCAAGTGACCATGGCAGCTGTTCCAGCCTCTTGAGCCTTATGCAAAGCCCCACAATTGTCCTCTTATTCCCCTCTCCACCCTGAGGTATGGCAGACCACCCTCCTAGCAACCATTAGGGACTGCTGATGGTGGGGAGAGGGGTTAACTCTAGCCACGCCAGGGTGGGGAGCTTCATTTTACACGCCGCCCATTTACAAATAACATATTGTCCATTTGAACAAATGCCAGTCACCAAAGTTGTTACCCTATCACAGAGGAAAATAGGAGGCACGTCAGCTGTCAAGGCCACTGTGCTCTCTCATCTCTTAACCCACATACCTTTCTCTAGAAACACAAAACCTCAGAGAGAAGGTTTTTATGGTATATTTAAGGCATTCAAGGAAAAACAACCTTAAGAAATATTATGGGTTCAACAGATGCTATGCAAATATAAATTAAGATTTGGCCTTATTTTTTTAAATAAAAAAACAAAAGCAAAATCTGGGTTACAGTGGGGCCCGTTAAAGTGAAAATACTCATTGTTTCATTAGTATAACCAAATTTTCATTTCAATTTAGAAAGTGTGGTAATTCTGTTATGTTTTTTTCTCATTAGTGTATGTGTGTCTACATGGTTTTTTATTTCAGTTTTGGTTTTGGTTATTTTTTGTACATCATATTAAAGTGAATTAAAATGAGAAATGTTGCCACATGGCAAGAAATAAAAGAGTTTGTTATTTCACTTAATATTTATTTTATTTTAAGTAACAAAAATGTTTTATGGTTTTAATTTTATTTGTTTGTTTTTCTATAATAAACCCGCTCAAGATAAATAAACATATATGTTAACATGATTTTGTGAGAGAGAAAAAATCATATTACTATGTTTAATATTACAGCTTTGCTGCCATGGTGACATAATGCCTAAAACTTTACAACTACTAAAATTTCTACAACGTTTTGCTCCATTCACTTCTAAGAGTTTATTTTTTAAGTGTTTATTTTTGGCCCCATTCAACTTTGATTTTTGCTTCTTTTAAGTCAAATTTTAGTCTTTTTTTTTGTAATTAACATGCCACAAATGCTGCCAATTGAGCTTATCAAGCATTGAACCCAGAATATTCCTTTAATGCTACTCCACAATTTTTCATACTACCTCAAGCATCAAATTAACATGTACTTATGCAGGTGAGCTTATAGTCCGTGATGGTTCGCTGGATAAATAAAAAGCCCTTGGAGACAGTATTTAAATATTACCACTCCAGACATTATTTCTAGAAGAGCAGAAGCACAGTGTCAATGGAGGCGCCCTGTTTGAAATGCGAGCTGCCTGATTCTCTGCCATCATGCTTAGCATTACTGAAAACACCAGTGCTGTGCCAAAGACCGCTGATGGCACCAAAGCACAAATGAGTCGCATATGTAAGCAAGCGCAAAGCTTGGCTCCCCGAAAATAAATGAAAATACCACTGATTTAGAGAGTGTTGCTTCATTTTGTGCAATACTGTCGTTTTTTAGCACTACCTCACATTCCCATGGCACAACCGTCCGGCTCCATTGTGATGAGGGTGAATGAAGGCTCAGTGACAGAGGTGAGAGGCCCTCCTCCGACCTCTCCTCCCTCCTCAGCAGTGGCTGATACTGTTAAGACAAAAGGACTCAAATTGAAAGTGCACCTGACAGCATCCCAGTGGGAGACAAGATGAGCATTGTAGTTTGCTTGCTCATTAGGAGGCGACTTTATCCTTAAACCTAGGTGTATGTCAGTAAGCATATACATTTTAGACATTCGTCAGTGTTTGAAAATACATTAGTGTAGTACATTTCTATAAAAAAAATTGCATAAATACACTATGGAAATAAGCTTTCTTTAGGAATGTTATTTTGAGTTAGTAGTCTCAGTACATCCAAACTGTTACCTGTTTACATAGAAGACAAATGTGATAATATGAAAATGAATCCAGTGCAGTTGCTACTGTAAAACAATTGGCTGATAAGAAGCTATGCAAATACATAAAGTGGAAATAAGTAAGCTGCAGCTTATTTAGTATGACAGCTGCAAGGTAGGCCTACAAAAAAAAAACAATTGGCTTTAATAATGATGATGATCAATTACAAGATTTAAAAACAAAACAAATAAAACAGAAATATATTGTTAATATACGATGAATTTCTGACATATTAGACGTGTTTTATAATTCTGCACACTAAACGCACTCTCAGCTCGCAGTGTTTTCCCAGATTTCACATTCACGTGCAGTTTACTCGCGCCTCACTCAGACATTCTGTCGCCAACCGCGTGACGTAATCTGCGCGAGCAGCACTGCTACTCTCGATGGTCTCCCTCCGCCAGCGCCGCCACAGGATAATATAGTTCCTTGAGCTCTCGCACTCAGAAACATAATAAACTGGGATATTAATGAAGAATAAATTATTTTACATGAATATATGCCAACTTAAGCTGATTCTTGACATTAGCAACCTAACATTGTAGGGTTTCATGAAGATGGTCTTAAATAGCATTGATTGATTTAGCTATGCATTTCGTTTGTAGAAAATATGATTGATTTTCTATGATTGATTGTAAATTTTTCGTTTTGTTTTTCGTCTTCACGTTGTTACAGACAACTTGTGATTGACAAGCTACATGCAAAAAAAGATCTTACACTGACAGATTTTGTTGCACTTTTTTGCGATATTAAAAAAAAAAGTGGATTAACACTTTAGTAGGCCTAACTAAACTTTTGATTCATATTGCTCTAGGAAAGTTTTTTTTTTTTTTAATATATATCTAGGCTCTTTCTTTAGTATTTTTTATTTGGTTATTTTTTAAAAGGTAAATAACAATTTTAAAAATAAAAGTAATTAGCCTAAATGTAACTTTGCTTGTTTCATAGTTTTAAAATAGCCTATGTATAATCTAAATCACTTTCAAGAAAAATAATGTACATTTATTTTATATTAGCAATAAAGTCATTTGTGGCGTGTCAATCAATCATTTAACATAGCAGGCTACCTTAAAATACTGTGTGGAAATGTTTCTGAAAATTTGTCATAAGCTTTGTTTTTAAAACATGCAAACCCAAATGGCATCAATGTCATTCTATCCTGGGATGAACTTAATGCTGATTTTTAGTAGTGGAGGTTTCTTTACCACTTGTCACACACTACCTGTATTGTATTCACCCTACTGTAGCTACTGTACAGTGATAAACCACATCCTTAGTTGTTGTATGTTGAGCTGAATTAACACAGCATCACTTGATAAACTCATTGCACCACCTGGTTTCCCCACGGTCCTACCCAGGACAGTGCCATGATGGGCCACAGACTGCCTGGTCTCCTCGGGCCCTAGAAAGAGGGGACTGCTGATGGTGGGGAGAGGGGTTAACTCTAGCCACGCCAGGGTGGGGAGCTTCATTTTACACGCCGCCCATTTACAAATAACATATTGTCCATTTGAACAAATGCCAGTCACCAAAGTTGTCATCCTATCACAGAGGAAAATAGGAGGCACAGTCAGCTGTCAAGGCCACTGGGCTCTATCATCTTTTAACCCTCATATCACATGTTTTCTAGAAGTTTCTAGGTGTTCTCTAGAAACTTAAAACCTCAGAGAGAGAAGGTGTATTTTTATAGTGTATTTAAGTTATTCAAGGAATAACAACCTTGAGGTATATTATGGGTTCAATAGACGCTAACCTCAATTAATTTTGATTTGGCCATACTTTTGTTTAAATAAACAAAGCAAAAGCAAAATCTGGGTTAGAGTGAGGCGCTTACTGCTTACATTACAATGTAAGTTCAGTGTGTGTGTGTGTGTGTGTGTGAGAGAGAGAGAGAGAGAGTTAAAGGAGACGTTCGAATACTCCCAAGAGCTACAAGAGAGAAAGTAATGTGTGTAAGTTTGCATGTCAGCAAATAAACAAGGATTAATTAACTGATACAGATCTTCTTGAACTATAGATAAACAATATGAGCCATCAGAGCAGACTGCATATGTGTCTCAAGATGTCTTTAAATTACACAGTAAAAAAAAA
>NW_015670982.1:993878-1010171 GCF_001515625.1 Sinocyclocheilus rhinocerous
ATTGTCCTCTTATTCCCCTCTCCACCCTGAGGTATGGCAGACCACACTCCTAGCAACCATTAGGGACTGCTGATGGTGGGGAGAGGGGTTAACTCTAGCCACGCCAGGGTGGGGAGCTTCATTTTACACGCCGCCCATTTACAAATAACATATTGTCCATTTGAACAAATGCCAGTCACCAAAGTTGTCATCCTATCACAGAGGAAAATAGGAGGCACAGTCAGCTGTCAAGGCCACTGGGCTCTATCATCTTTTAACCCTCATATCATGTGTTTTCTAGAAGTTTCTAGGTGTTCTCTAGAAACTTAAAACCTCAGAGAGAGAAGGTGTATTTTTTATAGTGTATTTAAGTTATTCAAGGAATAACAACCTTGAGGTATATTATGGGTTCAATAGACGCTAACCTCAATTAATTTTGATTTGGCCATACTTTTGTTTAAATAAACAAAGCAAAAGCAAAATCTGGGTTAGAGTGAGGCGCTTACTGCTTACATTACAATGTAAGTGAATGGGGCCAGTCTGTAAAAGTTAAAACACTCATTGTTTCATTATGTCAATTTAAATGTAAAAGTTATAATAATTCTTTTTTTTCTTCCATTTTTACTGTATGTGTGTCTAGTTTATATTTATTTTTATTTCAGTTTTAGTTTTTGTTATTTTAGTACATCAAGTTAAATTGAATTAAAATGAGAAATGTTGCCACATGGCAAATAGTTAATAATAATAATAATTTAATAATAATGATTAATTCGTTTAATTAAATTAAACTAGTAATTAAATAAAAATAAAAAAAGTTTTTTTTTATGGTTTTCATTTTATTTTCAGTTTTGTGTTAACATGATTTTGTGTGAAAAACTTACTCATATTACTATTCAATATTACATCTTTGTTGCCATGGTGATAGTAATTAAATTAAATTATTAGTAAGTAAATTAAACTATTAATTAAATAAAAATAAAAAAAGTTATTTTTTATGGTTTTCATTTTAAACTTACTCATATTACTATTCAATATTACATCTTTGTTGCCATGGTGACATGATGCCTAAAACCTTACAGCTCAAATAATACACGTTTTTCAAGAAGAATTTTTGCAAGTGCATTTTTACATTTCTGCTATTAAATGCTACAAAGATGGCCCCATTGTCTTCTAAGAGTTTATTTTTCTAAGTGTTTATTTTTGGCCCCATTCATTTGTAAGTGCTTTTCAGTAACCTTGATTTTCGCTTCCTTTAAGTCAAATTTTAGTCTTTTTATTTTTTTTGTAATTAACATGCCACAAATGCTGTCAATTGAGCTTAACATGCATTGAAACCAGAATATTCCTTTAATGCTGTTCCACAGTTTGTCATACTACCTCAAGCATCAAATTAACGTACTTATGCAGGTGGGCTTATAGTCCGTGGCATATGATGGTTCGCAGGATAAATAAAAAAGCCCTTGGAGACAGTATTTAAATATTACCACTCCAGACATTATTTCTAGAAGAGCAGGAGCATGGTGTCAATGGAGGCGCCTGTTTGAAATGCGAGCTGCCTGATTCTGTGCCATCATGCTTAGCATTACTGAAAACACCAGTGCTGTGCCAAAGACCGCTGATGGCACCAAAGCACAAATGAGTCGCATACGTAAGCAAGCGCATAGCTTGGCTTCCCAAAAAGAAATGAAAATACCACTGATTTAGAGAGTCCAACACATCAAGATTCCTGATCTTCAGGTCCAACTTTACATTTTGTACAATACTGTTCTTCGATAAGCAGATAGTTTTACAGCACTACTTCACATTCCCATGGCACAACCGTCCAGCTTCAGTTGTGATGAGAGTAAATTAAGGCTCAGTGGCAGAGGTGAGAGGCCCTCCTCAGCAGTGGGTGATACTGTTAAGACAAAGGGACTCAAATTGAAAGTGCACCTGACAGCAGCCCAGTGGGAGACAAGATGAGCATTGTAGTTTGCTTGCTCATTAGGAGGCAACTTTATCCTTAAAGGTGTATGTTATTACACTCTAAAAAATGCTGGGTTAAATACAACCCAGTGCTGGGTAAAATAGGGACAAACCCAGCAATTGGGCTGTTTTGACCCAACGGTTGGGTTACTACCCATATTTAACCCAGCATTTTTTAGAGTGTAAGCATAAACATTTTCGTAAGACATTCATCAGTGTTTGAAAATACATTAGGGTGACCATACGTGCCATTTTCCCAGGACACGTCCTGGCCAGGATTTCTATATTGCCTAAAATTTCAAGAAAAATATTTGCACATTTAGCTATTTTATTTGTATATTAGCAATTAAGGCACTTGTGGCGTGTCAATCAATCAACATGATACCTTAAACAAAATGGGTGGATTTTTTTTTTTCTGATAATTTGTCATAAGCGTTGTTTTTAAAATATGCAAATCCAAATGGCATCAATGTCATTCTATCCCTGGGATGAACTTAATGCTGATTTCTAGTAATGTAGGTTTGTTTACCACTTGTCACACATTAGGCCTATTTGCATTCGCCCTACTGTACTGCGCAGTGATAAATCACATCCTCAATTGTTGTTTGCTGAGCTGAATTAACAGCATCAGGACTTGATACGCTCACTGCACCACATGATTTCCCCATGGTCCTACCCAGGACAGTGCCATGATGGGCCACAGACTGGCCTCCTCTGGCCCTAGAAAGAGTAGGCTACATTGTTACAATGTTACATAATTCATTCCACGGTACTTTGAAAACGTTGAATGTGTAAAAAAGTAGGACTTGTTAGGACTTGCGCACCGCCCCTCACAATATCCCGCGGCGTGATACGAGTTTAGTGCGGAGGGTGCGGCGGTCCGCGACACACTGACGCCAGGCGAGAGCATGCTAATCAATGTCTTCAGGATCATTAGAAAATCACAGGTAGGTGAGTTTGAGTAGGGTTGGAGCTAAACTCTGTAGCACATTGGCCCTACAGGGCAAGATTTGAGGAACCCTGGTCTAGTCCATTTCTATAAAATAACTGCATAATTTAAATACACTATGCACAGCTGCTAGATATGATATACTCACGTTTTAGCATGTTGTGATTGGAAAGCTTTATTATAGGGGGAAGTCGTGGCCTAATGGTTAGAGATTCGGACTCGTACCCTACTGTACTGCGCAGTGATAAATCACATCCTCAATTGTTGTTTGCTGAGCTGAATTAACAGCATCAGGACTTGATACGCTCACTGCACCACATGATTTCCCCATGGTCCTACCCAGGACAGTGCCATGATGGGCCACAGACTGGCCTCCTCTGGCCCTAGAAAGAGTAGGCTACATTGTTACAATGTTACATAATTCATTCCACGGTACTTTGAAAACGTTGAATGTGTAAAAAAGTAGGACTTGTTAGGACTTGCGCACCGCCCCTCACAATATCCCGCGGCGTGATACGAGTTTAGTGCGGAGGGTGCGGCGGTCCGCGACACACTGACGCCAGGCGAGAGTACAAGTCTGCTTGTATGAACGCTGTGAAGGATCGCGTCGAGGTGGCGCACAAGGTACAGTAAACTTTACTTTTTTTAATTTAAACGCGTCAACAAACTGTGAAATTACAAACGGCTCTTCTGTAAATGGTTTTAGAAGGAACGCGCAATTTATAACTTCTTACCGAGTGTTTATCGCTCATTGAGCACAGGGATGAAGCATCCAACTTGGTTGTTCTTCATAACTACTCAAGAGAGTAATTCACTCAGTATTTGCCATGGTTCATGTGGTGTGTCTGCACATCACCTTGTTGTTACATTTTGTTTGACTGTCACATGATGATTGTGCTGTTGTTGATGTTTGCCGTCAGTTTCAATAATATAAAAAATATTAAATTTTTTACGTTGTATTTGTTTATATACTTTTTAATTCAAGTATTGACCTTGATTATTGAATCCACACAAATGGGTTAAAATCTGTTTAGTCATTCCTTTATATATTATTCATTACATTATACATTCCGTGCTTTACCACCCACTTCGGTTTATTGTGCAGTTGGAGGGGATTTTTTTGGTTGTTCAAAAATGGCAATAAATCATACACGTCACTTACAGTGAATATTTACATGATGCATGCAGAGCCTGTGAGACCTGAGCCAGTTTTCATTGAACATTGTTGACATTGTGATTTTGATAAATGCATATTTTAATTTTTGTTTTTATTTAGGAATGATATTTTGAGTTTGTCTCAGTGCATCTTACATGCAAATTATTACTTATTTACATTGAAGAAAAATTTGGTGATATGAAAATGAATCCAATGCAGTTACTACTGTAAAAAAAAATGTCTGATAAGAAGCTATGCAAATAAATAAAGTGAAAATAAGTAAGATGCAGCTTATTTAATATGGCCCTTGCAAGGCACAAATCAACAAAAATTAACAAAACAAAAATAAGCAATAGGCTAACTATAATGATGATCGTTTTACCAATTACAAGATAAAAAAACAGATTGTTAATATGTCTTTCTGACATATTTGAATTGTTTTATAATTCCGCACACTTCTTGAAACGCGCTCTCAGCTCGCAGTGTTTTCCCAGATTTCACATTCACGTGCAGTTTACTCGCGCCTCACTCAGACATTCTGTCGCCAACCGCGTGACGTAATCTGCGCGAGCAGCATTGCTACTCTAGATGGTCTCCCTCCGCCACCGACGCCATGATGCATGAAGAGCCTGTGAGACCTGAGCCAGTTTTCATTGAACATTGTTGACATTGTGATTTTGATAAATGCATATTTAAATTTTTGTCACAAAAATTAGTTTGGGATCAAACAGTAATTTGCAGACCCCCTGTGGTACCCAATTTTGAAAATCAAATCTTAAATGAATGAGGTTTGTACAGTGACCTACATATTTTGAAATGAAATACATACAATTTTATGAATTTTCTTTACATTTCCAGATAGCTTTTGTGTGTGCATGGAGTCACACTTAATCTTTTGCTTCATAAAAATGTAGGAAACTTTTAAAACTTTGTATTTATGTATTTATTTTTATTCATTATTTTAATAAAATAAATACAAAGTAAAAAATAAAAGTAATTACATTTTAGAAAATTGTTTCCATTATTGTTGTTGTTAAATAATAATAAATCATCATCATCATCATTCTGCCCATCCACTATAGTTGGAAATTATCACAATCGTGTAGCATATTATAAGATATCTGATATATTGTTCACAGACGTAAAAAGTTGTTTTTATTATTATTATTATCATTGTCGCTGCTGTTATTATTATGAGAAGGAGGCATGTATACAATAAATAAACAAACAAACAAAACTGCTATAGTTGTAGGCATTTTTGTTCACAGACCAACATAGTGTCCCTGCTTTCTGTTTGCAAAGTGTAAAGTGAATGTATCCATCACATGATCAGGTCTGTATGCACAGATTGCGCACTAACTGCATTGGGATGTATTTAATGTGAAATGCCTGTTTTCCGTAAGTTTAACAGGCCAACTTTCTTTTGTGGTTTCTTGGCTCATAGTATCAGCGAAGCTCCACAGTGACTCACAATATACTGAGAACAAACAATTAGCCATCAGTTTACAGAGCATTAGCTGTTGTGCATGAACCTTTGGCCAGTTTGATTTAAAAGTGGCATCACAGGGAGTTTGAAGCGCACTTGCTCTTGTTCATGGCCCTTGCAAGGCACAAATCAACAAAAATTAACAAAACAAAAATAAGCAATAGGCTAACTATAATGATGATCGTTTTACCAATTACAAGATAAAAAAACAGATTGTTAATATGTCTTTCTGATATATTTGAATTTTTTTATAATTCCGCACACTTCTTGAAACGCGCTCTCAGCTCGCAGTGTTTTCCCAGATTTCACATTCACGTGCAGTTTACTCGCGCCTCACTCAGACATTCTGTCGCCAACCGCGTGACGTAATCTGCGCGAGCAGCATTGCTACTCTAGATGGTCTCCCTCCGCCACCGACGCCACAGGATAATATAGTTCCATGGGCTCTCACACTCAGAAACACAATAAACTGGGTTATTAACGAATAATAAATTGTTTTACATTAATAAATGCCTATTTAAGCTGATTCTTGACATTAACAACGTGACATTGAATGGTTTCATAAAGACTGTCTGAAATAACATTCATTGATTTAGCTATACATTTCGTTTGTAGAAAATATGATTGATTTTCTATTATGGACTGTAATTTTCACGTTTTGTTTTTCGTCTTCACGTTGTTACAGACAACTTTACATTGACAGTTTGCATTGTGGATAAACACTTTAGTAAATAAAGATTTGATTCATAACATACCATGTTGCTTTATAGCATTTTAGGATTTCTTATATATATATATATATATATATATATATATAAATAAATAAACAAACAAACAAAACTGCTATAGTTGTAGGCATTTTTGTTCACAGACCAACATAGTGTCCCTGCTTTCTGTTTGCAAAGTGTAAAGTGAATGTATCCATCACATGATCAGGTCTGTATGCACAGATTGCGCACTAACTGCATTGGGATGTATTTAATGTGAAATGCCTGTTTTCCGTAAGTTTAACAGGCCAACTTTCTTTTGTGGTTTCTTGGCTCATAGTATCAGCGAAGCTCCACAGTGACTCACAATATACTGAGAACAAACAATTAGCCATCAGTTTACAGAGCATTAGCTGTTGTGCATGAACCTTTGGCCAGATTGATTTAAAAGTGGCATCACAGGGAGTTTGAAGCGCACTTGCTCTTGTTCAGAGTGTCTGTCTCTCTCACTTTCACTTTCTCTGTATCCCTCCTTCTCCATTTGTCCAACCCTAAACCCTTGTTTTTTAATTTTTTATTAGAGAACATTGCAATAGAGCTGGCGCTTAATGGAGGGCCCCAGATCCAGCCCTTGATAAATAATGTAAGCTCTTTTTAATGCAGAGTCCCCTGGGAGGGCCGAGAAAGCATCGTTACTGCCTCCTAAATTGATTAACGGCACTGAACCAGCGCAAAATGATACATGGAGATGATGCGGGGGGTCAAGGCTGTCAAAGTTGCGTGATGGGAGCCACATTAGCTCTGCCCGCTGCACCAACCCTCAAGCTAATGCTAATCTAATATTTACATGCACTCAGGCCTGGAGAGCACTAGCTGAATGCGCAATGATTGCATTTTAATGGCTGCCCTGCATTGCAAATGTGGAACCGAAACTGCAGTTTTTTTCCTTTTGCGCAATTTTTCAAGCAGCAAGTAGGCCTACTCAATCACAGTTCACTGACAAGACCCCTTTATGCTCATCTTACGATCATTTCGTCTCCACCAAATTTTTTGATCCCATGTCTGTGCATTAGGCAATTGGCCCAAACAGTGCACTTGCCTTTAAATATTGGTTGTTTTGACTGGGCACCAGACAGCCCAAACTAACATTGTCTGAGTCAATACAATGGTATATATTGACCTTTTATGTAAGTGTGTGGTCAGACTAGTGGTCAGATTTTATGAATCCTTAATAATATGTATCAATTCCCATCACTCCGACAGCCTTTGAATACCTTAATGCCTAAATGTTTGGACTGTGGGGTTCCTCTCCAAATAACATGAAAAGCAATTAAACAAGGCAGCTGACAGACCAAAAGATCTTACCAAACCCAAGGGCCTGGTGTGAGAACAGCGTCTACGGATGTTCAGACAGTACCTGTTGAGGGAATACCCGATCTGTGTGGTGTTTGGGTTCGGAAAGGGTGCTTTCATCATGTATGACAGCTTCCCTAAGGGAACAGCTGCATGTGTATTTGAGTTTGAAGTGGCCTACAGCCTTTGACAATGAGAAGCCCCTGCCTGCCTGTGATACTTAAAGATAAAGAGGCTCTTGATGTGTCAGGGAGATCCTTGTAACAGTCACACAAAGGTGTTGAAGAGTTTCTCCTCCCCTTAGTCTAAGTCATTAGAGAGAGTTTAGTGTGTCATAATATGTTCCTTATAATATTACATCGTCACTTTGATATCAGAATCTCAGATTTGCTACTTTTTCTTTCAATGTCTGTCATTTTTCTTTCTCAATGTTCATGTTATTATTAGGGGTGTGCACGAATAGTCGAATATTCGAATATTCTATCGGCAATAATTATTCGGAAAATAATGCATGCAACATTTCATTCGTGATGCGTCTGCCACATTACTTCAGCGGCTATTCTGTCTCACAGCAACCAAAGTGCCTCCGTAGCGCTCGCAAGCGTTCACAGCGAGGCATTTTCAGAAGAGTGCCTGCCGTTTTCAGCTGGCTAAAAACACTTTGGTTGACACATGGCATAAGGAGCCGACTTTCACCCGATCATGTACAGTACATGTTGTTGTTTTTGTTTTTTGTGAAACATTTTTGTCTCGTCTATATATATATATATATATATATATATATATATATATTCTATCTTGCAGGTTATTGGTGATGGGCTTCCTGCCCTTTGCTAATCTCCTCCCTGACAACAGTATACGGTTTTGAATGAGTATTTGGCTGCAAGATGATGCTAAATATAGCAGCAACTTTTTAGCCTCCCCTTTGCTGTGGTCCACGATAACAGCTACTACTCGCTTCATCCTAGATAAAGGGATAGTTCACCCAAAAATGAAAATTCTGTCATTAATTACTCACCCTCATGTCGTTCTAAACCCGTAAGACCTCCGTTCATCTTCGGAACACAAATTAAGATATTTTTGATGAATTCTGAGAACTCTCTGAACCTCCCATAAACAGCAATGTAATTACCACAATCAAGGTCCAGAAATGTAGCAAGGAGATCGGTAAAATAATCCAGTCACTTGACGCAGCTGACACAGAATTGCATACGCTGTTTACGTTCAGTGGATTTTCTCCAAAATGGCCCCAGGGTGACACGGAGGAGACGAATTGTTGAATAAATTCATTATTTATGTTTTCTTTGCGTACAAAAAGTATTCTCGTAGCTTCGCAAAATTACGGTTGAACCCCTGATGTCACATGGATTATTTTACCGATCTCCTTGCTACGTGTCTGGACCTTGATCGTATGGCGTTATTTTAATGACAAATGTCGAGAGCGCATTCTTGTAGCGAAAGCACATTAATATAATGCGCGAGTGCGAATCTCTCAACTCGCAGTCGGATTTCCTTTGCTCTCGCACAAAACCGGACTCGTGCACTCAGATACACGCTGCTCTCGCCCGGAGAGAGTGCGCGCCCTTAAAACGTGTCTCTCCTCTCACTCAAACTGTGTCCTGTGCACTCACAAATCTCTATGTGCTCATGCGCTATAGATATTAATTATTTTCGCACCTGAATCTTAAATCTTAAATCTTCTGATTTAAGACAGAACTATTTAGATATGGGTTCGCGCATTATATTAATGTGCTTTCGCGCTACAATTATTTGCTCTCGACATTTGTCATTAAAATAACGCCATATGATCGTGGTAATTACATTGCTGTCTATGGGAGGGTCAGAGAGCTCTCAGAATTCATCAAAAATATCTAAATTTGTGTTCCGAAGATGAACGGAGGTCTTACGGGTTTAGAACGACATGAGGGTGAGTAATTAATGACAGAATCGGTAGAAAAAAAAAACTTTCTTGCCTCTCAGACTCTGATAGACTGGAAAGTCCTTGGCAAAACAAAATAACCTTAGACTTTTCATATGTGTGGAAGGAGATGGAAAAAAGAAATAGGTTTTGTCTAGGAAGAGCAAGAATAATGTTTTGCAACTTAGAAGTGGTTCGGTTATCATACTCAATGTGAAAGCATCCCACCCCAAGAAATGTATTTCAGGCCTCTTGCTTTATCCCAATGCTAATGCTTTATGCTATGCCGAACCATAACTGTAACTTCAAAAGAAGTGTGAACTCTTGCATTGTGCACTCTTATTTCCCTTCCCATTACCCTGAATGCTGGTTAGTGAATGGCTGCTTTGGGATCTCTCTGAATGGACACTTTTATCTTTATCATAAATGCGTTTCCTCTCTATTCTCAGGATGTGGAAAGGCTCCCGTTCTTAATTTCTTTACACTTTTTTTTTTTTGCCTGTTGACTGAGTGTATGGTTAACGAGAACCTATAATATGTTTCAAAACCTACAGCGGTCTCCTGAATGGCATCCTGTTATAAGCTGCAGCACCTTTACGTATGAGGAAACTGATATGAGTCAGGAAATTGTTCAGTGCTATACAGCATCACTCAGCAGTGTGTCATGTCAGTATCATTTAGCATGCCATATGAACACATCCCACTTCCCATATGCTGAAAGCCATTTTGAGAACTTACCGTAGAGCCGATGTAATTGGAAGCTTTGCGCTGTGAAACTGAAGGCAGCCATTCCGAGAAGCCGTAACAGAAAGATGTCATCATCATCAGTGATCTCATGGTAGAAAATGTATTGCGTCATTTGTTCTGAATCGGTGGCATTAAAGCGTTTGTTCACGAGGATATCTCACTAAACTGATTTCAGAAAGGCTTCTAATGCAGCGTAATGGTAAAATAATCAATATAATACAAAATATATTGTTGTATATTCCTATTGCTAGAAATTAAAGGGGTCATGACATGGGTTTTTTGGTTTGTTTTATTACGTTCCCTTAGGTGCAATTATAATATTACTATAGTTTTTTGGACGAAAAACTTAAAAAATTTAGTGATTTATGACCTTTTTCCACCCTGTTTCTCATCCTCTGACTCCAACAGTCAGTTTTGGGCGGTTTTCCCCTTTAAGAGTTCAGTGTAACTGCCTACTGTTATGATTGGCTAACGTCTTTTAACACGGGGCCTGAGCATGACGGACTCTGAAAACAATATGCAAGTAAACTAAGTAAAAACACTTGTGATTATTCATTATGAATTAAACTGCAATTAACATTTTAAAAAGTAGTTTTTACATGAAATACATTACTTACAGTTTCCGGAGTCGTTGTTGTGTCCAGAATAGTCGGCACGGCTTGATCTTTGAGCAAAAGTGTTCTGGTAAAGCCAGCATCATACTGCGATTTGTTCTCAAAACAGTCATCCGTGAAATGTAGTGAACATACGCATAAATTAACACTGACGTGACTGGGACGTTCGCAAAAAATAAACTGAATCCATTTTTCCCTGACGTCTGGATCCTTCGGCAGCATATTCAAACATGTTGTTTTTCCACAGCCAGGAACGGCACATCTGCGTGGCATTGCAATCTTATTGTAAACAGCTACTTCTTCAGACCCACTCGCTACACGTCGACTGAACACCTGTGGGCGTGACAACGATGCGATGATGCAAAATTAGGCGTAGTTGTCTTGCGCTGGAGGCGGTCATATTTTATATGAAAGTGCTCAATAAATAAATAAAAGAAAGAAAGAAAAGAAGATATGCAAACGACTGGTGCTAGGTGACGTCACCTTGCCCCATAGGATCCACAACGAGCCATATTTGGAACTTGATTAAATAAATGCTTCGTTTATAATGGGGAGGACGTCTTAAGCTATGAAACTTGCAGGACGTTTTAATGGTACAAAGACTTCTTATATGCCAGAAGATAAAGGCAAATTTGGTTTCTCATATCATCACCCCTTTAAATCAAAAGTTGTTCAAAAACATACATTTACACACAAAATTACTAATAACCTAAACTTTCAGGCACCATTTTATTTTTTAATTCATTTATCAAACGCAAGGGAAAGTGGGATATCATAGGCAGCTAAGGATATATCTGTAGTGCCTTCAAAAATTGATTGGACGAAGGTATCTCATTAGACAGGATATGACACAATCATAGGGTTTGGATGTGCTAGGGCTGGACAATATTTCGATATCAATATATATCGCGTTAGAATTTTTTTCAATAACGGTGATATGATTTTTAAACCCATTTCCGATATTTCGATATACATTAGCATTTGTCACTGAATGACGTTCAAGGCGCAGCCGTCAGAAAGAGCAGAACAGAATTAGGTACTTGCGGGATGACGTACATCACAGACACACAGCCAGCGCTCAGCAGTAGTTGGTTAAGCTCCGGCGCGGCAAGTTTTAGCTACAAGATGAGTACCCCCGACTGCAATACAGATGTGACTGAACGAGCTTCCACAAGTAGGGAGAAAGCAGACGAAATAGTTGATAAGAGAGGAAAGACTAATTCAGTGGTGTGGAAGTGGTTCGGCTTTTTAAGATCGGATAAACTTCAGGTTTCGGTGCTCTGCAAAATGTGCCGGAGAGTGGTGCCGACTAGCAGCGGGAACACGTCAAATCTGTTTCACCATTTGAAGCAGTTCCACCCGACAGAACATTCTGAGAGTCAGAAGATGAGGCACCATAAAAGTTTAAGCCAACCTATCCCCGAGCCATCACCATCACCCCCCCCCTCCCCAACACCAGCTATGTCAAAAGAGAAGTCCATGCAGCAAACACAGATGGCTGCATTCATGCCTTATGACAAACAGTCTAAATGTCATAAAGACATAAGGCTGTTACAAGCTTCTTGGCTAAGGACATGATGCCATTTAGTACAGTGGAAAACGTGGGCTTCAGGAAAATGATGTGAGTCATTGACCCCAGATACGAGCTCCCTGGTCGAAAATATTTTTCACGCACAGCTATACCTTTACTTTATGGTGAAGTCAGGGACAGGGTGGAGGAGCAACTGAAGTCAGTGTCATATTTTGCGACCACAGCTGACCTCTGGTCTAGTCGAACCTCGGAACCATATTTGAGCCTGACAGTCCACTTTATTGACAAAGATTGGAATCTTGTCAGCTTATGCCTCCAGACGGTCTACTTTCCGGAGGATCACACGGGCGAAGCAATTGCAGCCGGACTTGCAGATGCGCTCGCCTCCTGGGGACTCAGCGAGGACCGCCAGGTCTGCATCACCACAGATAGCGGGACCAATATCATCAAAGCCGCTGAGTTGAACGGATGGACAAGACTACAATGCTTCGGGCACCGACTGAACTCTGTCATTGGTAAGTTATACACAGTTTAAATGCTCGCCACAGTATCAACACTGACCGCCACAAATAGATTTTCAAAAAGGCTTTGACTTCGTTAAATAAACATGAGAACTGTATGTTTCACAGTCAAAACGCAGCGCGGGGTTTTTTTTTTATATGAATGTGTCTGAAGGAAACCGACTGTCTTCAGAAAAGTTTCTATGTCATTTTCATTTAATCTTTCCTATAATGCCTTATAAAGTAGTTCATGACCACTGTGCCTCCTGCTGGCAGAGGATTAATAATTAGTTGACCTAGTGGCATAGTTTTTATTAGGTGATTTCTTTCCTGTTCCTGCCAGAGCAATATGTTTTTGTTGTTGCTCACTCGTTTTTTAATTTAATTTAATTTTTATTTGCTCACTACTTTATCCAGGCTGAAGCAGTTTGTTGGTTGTTTCAATCTATAAGAATAATCCGCCTGTTATAGTTTAAATGAAAAGATATTATTGTTAATAAGGTGAGTCTGAGAGTTTTATTTATTTGATAGTTTGTTTATTTCACATTTCTTGTTTGTGAAGGCTAAATACAAATAAAAAGTGAACATTAATTTATTTGTACCGTTTTTATTTCAAAAATGTTATATAGTTTTATAGGAGGAGGTATTATATACTTGGCAAATTCATTTTTCAGACGTTTGTAGGTACAGACATCCATTGTGGCTTTTTTAAAATATTCATATCGATATCGGAATTATATCGTATCGACCGAAATTTAGAAATATATCGTGATATAAATTTTGGCCATATCGTCCAGCCCTAGGATGTGCCTTGTTTCTTTCCTACTGCCGTTGTGAAGGCAGAATTTTTCAGCTCTTGGACACAGCCATAGTCTGAAGTAGTGTTGTCAAAAGTACCAGTACTTCAGTCAGTCAGTACTTAAATTTTAAAACCATAACCATACCGGCCTTTCTGGAGTCCCGGTAGTACAGAGTACGGGGTCGATGCAGTACCTGCTGATAGGCAGCTGCTTTCAAATGCTCCTGTATTTGAGCACTCTGTGAAGAGCGTCAAAGTTTTCTATTTACAACGTGGTTTTGCAGCGTCTTTTTTGTAGCCAATCAGAGACATGTTTGTTGAGAGTGTGAATGCAGAGGCCAATCTGAAGCTTGTAAATCAGAATCTGCTCAGTATGTCAGTTTGTTCAGCGTGAGCTCTACTCACTTGCAAATTGTTTCGCTATAAACAACAAAAGTATAAACAAGATGTAAATAAGGGATTCATTGTGCAGTATGGACAGATTTTTTTTATTACAACTGGAGTTTTCTCTCAGTCAGTGAGCTTGTGCTGCAGCTAAACTGAAGTGATATCAATTTAATTGATTATAATTGGAGCGCTGTTTGCTTAGTTTCTGTAAACTATAATTTGAATAAAAGTTTTATTTTTCAGTTTTGGGAGGAGGACTGTATTAAAGTACAGGACTGAATCTGAAATTGCAGTGTATCACTACGATAACCAACCAAACAAACAGGACAAAAAAATCTGATGTGTTAAAATAGATCTGTGCATCAAGTATTGCAGTGTTAGTGCAATAGACCTGCCACTTGTTCTGTTACTTGTAATGTGTTTCTTTGTTATTTTATTACTTTCATTTGATCTTTTAATGCAATGTTTACATAATTGAACAATATTTGAAGGCTACATACAGTACAATTGTTTTAATGTATTATGTACTAATTATTAAGAGCATTAATAATTTTAACTAATTTTATTTAATATTTATTTTTTCAAATAGGTAAATAAAATATAAATGCAATATTTATATTTAATTTATAGTAAATAAAATATAAAATTTAAATAATTAGAATAGGCTAGGTATGGTACAGAGCACATAGGAATTTTACTATGTAGTCGGGTACCGACTACTGCAATTTTGGGACTGTGACAACACTAGTCTGAAGCTAAAAAATTTAAGTCTACACATCATACACTACACAATTTTCTGTGTATATCTACAGTCTGGATCTGACTTTCAACAACAACTGTTGACTTGTGCAGACTGCAAATCAGGCCAAAAATCTGGGCAAAATTTGTGTAGTGTATTCCAGCCTTTAGTGTCAGTGCTGGAATTTCTTAAACAGATCCCAAAGTATAAATGTCTGATTGAATTGTTAATCTCTTTACAGGTGCACTTGACAATCTGACCTAGATCTGGAACAACACAACTTTCAGCAATTACCCCTGTTGATGTGTCGCTGTGGTTGAGTTTTTGATTCTCTTGGAGGAGGTAGAGCAGAGATTCCTTGTTTCTGTGTGGCTGAATCCTGCGGAGTAACTGTGACAGCGTTGGCTGGGGCGCACGTGGCGCCACTATGAACGTCACCTCTCTCTTCTCCTTCACCAGCCCGGCGGTCAAGCGACTGCTGGGCTGGAAGCAAGGCGATGAAGAAGAGAAGTGGGCAGAGAAGGCGGTGGATGCTCTGGTCAAGAAGCTGAAGAAGAAGAAGGGTGCTATGGAGGAGCTGGAGAGGGCACTCAGCTGCCCCGGTCAGCCAAGCAACTGTGTCACTATCCCCCGCTCGCTGGACGGAAGGCTCCAGGTGTCACACCGGAAAGGGCTGCCTCACGTCATCTACTGCCGCGTATGGCGTTGGCCTGACCTGCAGTCACACCATGAGCTCAATGCCCTGGAGTGTTGTGAGTTCCCCTTTGGATCTAAGCAGAAAGATGTGTGCATCAATCCCTACCACTACAAGAGGGTGGACAGTCCAGGTGAGTGACTAAATATATCTGAGCCAGTTCATGAGCACTATGTAATAGAAGCTGATTGATTTAGTTGGACTAGTGGTTGGAATTGAATCATTTGAATCTGTTCATTCAGATTCATTTAGTGACTAGGGATGTAACGATTCACGCAACTCACGATTCGATTCACGATTTTGATTTCACGATTCAATTTTCTCACAACTTTTTTTAACAAAATGAGATTGAATACATTATACATTAAATGAAAAGGTGTCGTTTTATTAGACTATTGCTGCACGTTCCTTTGTGAAATTGAAATATAACAAAACTAAACTGAAATTTTAAAACAAACCCCCAAATCAAACAAGTAAGTTCCACAAATAAAATAAATCTCTTAATATGAACAAACTAAGGCTTTGTCTGCGCTCTTTCCATTTAAAATTAGAGCCAACCACTGGATTTAATCATGAGCCAAACAAAGATGCAGCATACATGCAGCATGAGTAGTTTTTAAACTAAATTAGACTGTATCATTTCGAAATTTGAAGCAAAAACAGAATGGTCTGACTTTAGTTTTGTGAAACTATACTACATAAAACATATCTGAACGAAAGAGCAGACGAGCTGAATGAGACGCAGATTCACTCTCTGACAGCAGGTGGC
>NW_015670982.1:1017199-1021751 GCF_001515625.1 Sinocyclocheilus rhinocerous
GGGAGACGCGGCTGCGCCAGTCAAAAAAGCAAAGTGGTCTCTGGCTAGCTTTTTTTCAAACAGGCCCACCACTACTACAGAAGGCTTGAGTGCACAGCAGGCAGTTGAGAGGGAGCTCAGCAACTACCTTCTTTCTCCAGATGCTGACAATGATTCAAATCCTCTGGATTGGTGGAAAGTCTATCAAAAGAACTTCCCCAGTGTAAGCCAACTGGCACAACATTACTTGTGCATTCAGGCCACAAGCTCCCCCTCTGAGAGGGTTTTTAGTACAGGTGGCAACATTGTCACATGTAAAAGGGCATCCCTGAAGCCAGATAATGTAGACCAGCTTGTATTTCTTGCCAGAAACCTCTAGAGCCTGTCATAGGGTGTTATCAACACTCAACAATGTTCCTGCCAGAGCAATATGTTTTTGTTGTTGCTCACTCTTTTTTTAAATTTAATTTAATTTTTATTTGCTCACTACTTTATCCAGGCTGAAGCAGTTTGTTGGTTGTTTCAATCTATAAGAATAATCCGCCTGTTATAGTTTAAATGAAAAGATATTATTGTTAATAAGGTGAGTCTGAGAGTTTTATTTATTTGATAGTTTATTTCACATTTCTTGTTTGTGAAGGCTAAATACAAATAAAAAGTGAACATTAATTTATTTGTACCGTTTTTATTTCAAAAATGTTATATAGTTTTATAGGAGGAGGTATTATATACTTGGCAAATTCATTTTTCAGACGTTTGTAGGTACAGACATCCATTGTGGCTTTTTTAAAATATTCATATCGATATCGGAATTATATCGCATCGACCGAAATTAAGAAATATATCGTGATATAAATTTTGGCCATATCGTCCAGCCCTAGGATGTGCCTTGTTTCTTTCCTACTGCCGTTGTGAAGGCAGAATTTTTCAGCTCTTGGACACAGCCATAGTCTGAAGTAGTGTTGTCAAAAGTACCAGTACTTCAGTCAGTCAGTACTTAAATTTTAAAACCATAACCATACCGGCCTTTCTGGAGTCCCGGTAGTACAGAGTACGGGGTCGATGCAGTACCTGCTGATAGGCAGCTGCTTTCAAATGCTCCTGTATTTGAGCACTCTGTGAAGAGCGTCAAAGTTTTCTATTTACAACGTGGTTTTGCAGCGTCTTTTTTGTAGCCAATCAGAGACATGTTTGTTGAGAGTGTGAATGCAGAGGCCAATCTGAAGCTTGTAAATCAGAATCTGCTCAGTATGTCAGTTTGTTCAGCGTGAGCTCTACTCACTTGCAAATTGTTTCGCTATAAACAACAAAAGTATAAACAAGATGTAAATAAGGGATTCATTGTGCAGTATGGACAGATTTTTTTTATTACAACTGGAGTTTTCTCTCAGTCAGTGAGCTTGTGCTGCAGCTAAACTGAAGTGATATCAATTTAATTGATTATAATTGGAGCGCTGTTTGCTTAGTTTCTGTAAACTATAATTTGAATAAAAGTTTTATTTTTCAGTTTTGGGAGGAGGACTGTATTAAAGTACAGGACTGAATCTGAAATTGCAGTGTATCACTACGATAACCAACCAAACAAACAGGACAAAAAAATCTGATGTGTTAAAATAGATCTGTGCATCAAGTATTGCAGTGTTAGTGCAATAGACCTGCCACTTGTTCTGTTACTTGTAATGTGTTTCTTTGTTATTTTATTACTTTCATTTGATCTTTTAATGCAATGTTTACATAATTGAACAATATTTGAAGGCTACATACAGTACAATTGTTTTAATGTATTATGTACTAATTATTAAGAGCATTAATAATTTTAACTAATTTTATTTAATATTTATTTTTTCAAATAGGTAAATAAAATATAAATGCAATATTTATATTTAATTTATAGTAAATAAAATATAAAATTTAAATAATTAGAATAGGCTAGGTATGGTACAGAGCACATAGGAATTTTACTATGTAGTCGGGTACCGACTACTGCAATTTTGGGACTGTGACAACACTAGTCTGAAGCTAAAAAATTTAAGTCTACACATCATACACTACACAATTTTCTGTGTATATCTACAGTCTGGATCTGACTTTCAACAACAACTGTTGACTTGTGCAGACTGCAAATCAGGCCAAAAATCTGGGCAAAATTTGTGTAGTGTATTCCAGCCTTTAGTGTCAGTGCTGGAATTTCTTAAACAGATCCCAAAGTATAAATGTCTGATTGAATTGTTAATCTCTTTACAGGTGCACTTGACAATCTGACCTAGATCTGGAACAACACAACTTTCAGCAATTACCCCTGTTGATGTGTCGCTGTGGTTGAGTTTTTGATTCTCTTGGAGGAGGTAGAGCAGAGATTCCTTGTTTCTGTGTGGCTGAATCCTGCGGAGTAACTGTGACAGCGTTGGCTGGGGCGCACGTGGCGCCACTATGAACGTCACCTCTCTCTTCTCCTTCACCAGCCCGGCGGTCAAGCGACTGCTGGGCTGGAAGCAAGGCGATGAAGAAGAGAAGTGGGCAGAGAAGGCGGTGGATGCTCTGGTCAAGAAGCTGAAGAAGAAGAAGGGTGCTATGGAGGAGCTGGAGAGGGCACTCAGCTGCCCCGGTCAGCCAAGCAACTGTGTCACTATCCCCCGCTCGCTGGACGGAAGGCTCCAGGTGTCACACCGGAAAGGGCTGCCTCACGTCATCTACTGCCGCGTATGGCGTTGGCCTGACCTGCAGTCACACCATGAGCTCAATGCCCTGGAGTGTTGTGAGTTCCCCTTTGGATCTAAGCAGAAAGATGTGTGCATCAATCCCTACCACTACAAGAGGGTGGACAGTCCAGGTGAGTGACTAAATATATCTGAGCCAGTTCATGAGCACTATGTAATAGAAGCTGATTGATTTAGTTGGACTAGTGGTTGGAATTGAATCATTTGAATCTGTTCATTCAGATTCATTTAGTGACTAGGGATGTAACGATTCACGCAACTCACGATTCGATTCACGATTTTGATTTCACGATTCAATTTTCTCACAACTTTTTTTAACAAAATGAGATTGAATACATTATACATTAAATGAAAAGGTGTCGTTTTATTAGACTATTGCTGCACGTTCCTTTGTGAAATTGAAATATAACAAAACTAAACTGAAATTTTAAAACAAACCCCCAAATCAAACAAGTAAGTTCCACAAATAAAATAAATCTCTTAATATGAACAAACTAAGGCTTTGTCTGCGCTCTTTCCATTTAAAATTAGAGCCAACCACTGGATTTAATCATGAGCCAAACAAAGATGCAGCATACATGCAGCATGAGTAGTTTTTAAACTAAATTAGACTGTATCATTTCGAAATTTGAAGCAAAAACAGAATGGTCTGACTTTAGTTTTGTGAAACTATACTACATAAAACATATCTGAACGAAAGAGCAGACGAGCTGAATGAGACGCAGATTCACTCTCTGACAGCAGGTGGCACTTATGAACAGCAATGATACAGTGTTTCCTTGGTTACCGCTGTAAACAAAGCAGAGCTGCGCTTATGAACTACTTTAATATGCACTGTTCAGAGGCAAGATGAAAAGAAAATACCACGTAAACTTTTCTAAAGACGGTCAGTTCCCCTCAGAGATGCATTCATATAAACTTCTACTCCAATTGTATCACGATTTGTTTGGCATCTCAACCGATTTGAATCGTCACCGGCTCATGGTTAATCCATCCCTATTACATCCCTATTTGTGGCACTTTCTTTAGGCTTCATCTTTATGACAGTAGGTGGTGGCAAGTCTTTTTTATGATTGAGTCACTGAACCATTCCAATAATTAAAGGGATTGTTTTCCCAAAAATGAAAATTCTGTCATTAATTACTTGAGCTGGCTCGATACTAGGGCTGAACGATTTTGGAAAATAATCTAATTGCGATTTTTTTTAAAGCTCTTTATGAGCTATAAATCATTGTATAGTATGACCAACACACTATTAGATAGATTAAACATAAATGTTCTTTTCTGTAGGCCAGGCCTATATGTTACGATGAAATTAGGTGATGCATGAATTGATATGAATTACATTTTTATTTAACAACTACAATCACAGTAGTATATTGACTGATTTGTTGAACTTCCAACCTTGTAAGCATGTAATAATTACAACATAAAGCACTGACAAATAAGCCTGGTGTAAACATTAATATGAAAGTCAGTAACAAATCACACAAACTAAAGTAGATTGCAGAAATATAAAAACAAATCTGTTGCTTTACCACACTACTTTAGCAATTCAAAGTCAATGTAATAAACATATGTAAACATGTGGACTGCACTAAACACTGTCTGTTAACTTTAACCACTGTTAACCACTTTGAGAACAGTGGTTCTCAAACTTTTTTGGTCAAGCCCCCCTTTAAACCTATAAAAAAAATCTGCCCCCCTTTCCCGAATCCCCATTCCACCTCAGACTACCAAATAATTTCACTAAACATTATGAAAAATTTATGTTTTTTCATTAAAAAAACCTACAGGGAAAAAACACATGCATCACTTGAAACATTGAAAATAGCATAGAGAGAATAACTGTTGTT
>NW_015670982.1:1021912-1032296 GCF_001515625.1 Sinocyclocheilus rhinocerous
CTGTTATTTATTTATTTTTTGTGGGTTTCATGCTGTCTGCTAAGGCATAGGACACACACAGGCTTTCCTCCTCACCAACGACATTAAACACAGTGTCTACATCGGACGCGAGCGGCAAAATACAGTAGAACCGTTATAATCAGTGACGTTGTGTACACTGGATGCAGCGCGGCGCGACAAAATCCAACATTAAACTGGTGCCTTGTTCTATTTATGACGTACTGACACAAAGTTAAAATGATTTGCAACGGTCGCTTTGTCGCGTCCAGTGTAGAGCTGTTGCGGCGCGACGCGACAACTGTAGCGTCCGGTATAGACACGGTGAGTGAAGCCGAGAGCAAGATATGCCTTGTTATATTTTCTGCATTTAGCTTTTAAATGGCCAGCACCTGCCTGGGTCTGTGCGACTTTATCTATGGCTTTTCTCTTCGCTTTCACAAACCGATCCATCTCCCATTCTAACTACGTCCTTTGGCTGTTTACTGTTTTATTTCTTTTCTTTTTCTGCTGATGGCCCGGGCTCGACTTGAAGCAGCGCTGCTTAGACCGATGGGTGTGTGTCATCAAAGTACTGCGAGAGCTATAAGAGAGCGCGGCCGTCTCCGTATGCTTTCTCTCGCTGTACTTTGATGTTAAAGGCTACACAGATCGATCTTCAAGTGGAACACACCTCTTTACTCTCGCGTGTCATGTGACCGAGTGTAATCGCAGTCTCTGCGATTGAAAAATCGTGTTTTTTCATATCGCGATATTATCGCAAATGCAATTAATCGTTCAGCCCTAATGGTAACACTTTAAAATAAGAGTCCATTTGTAACATTAAGATTAATGAAAGCTGTGTAATGAAAGTATTGTTCCTTGTTAGAGTGTGTTAATTTCAACATTTACTATTACTATTATTATTATTATTTTTACTACTAGTAGTAGTATGGTTCAGTACTGGTTTTGTTAATAAAGCACTATTTTAGTTTTTGTTCAGTATTAATTTTAAAACAATCGGTTAATTAATCGGTATCGGCCAGTGTGGTCCAACCTAGCTATCGGTATCGGCAAAATCCACTATCGGTCGACCTCTACTGCCGATACCGATATCGATCCGATACCAGCGCAGTTTTTTTTAATCAGTGTAGAATTTCTATACCTAAATGTGTAGGTCGATCATCACTCTTTTGAATATTACACACAATCTACTAAATATAGACAGCTTCATTATAAAGAAAAAATAACAAACAAAAAAATATATAATCATAATCTATGACAAAAATACTATTATAAACTAGGTTAGTGGATAATTCAGTAGCAAAAGTTAGTCTAGAAAAATCATGAGTGCACAATAATTTTATAAAACCTTAAACTTTTAGTGAAAAAAATGCATTATTTAGTGGGTAACAAATAAAAGTAAATAAGTGTAAGACTAAATCTGGAAGGTCTACACATTGCTCTTTGTATTGTTGTAAAATACATAAAATGAAAAACAAGTAATATATTTATATATAAATATATACTATAGTAGTCAACATTTGATTTATATCGGATTTGGATCGGTCTAGTCTGACTGATACCCCGAACTAGCAGAAAATGCCAGTATCGAAGTGATACCGATACTGAATATCGGATCGGCGCACCCCTATTAATTACTCACCTTCATGATGTTCCAAACCCGTAAGACGTTCGTTTATCTTCCGAACACATATTAAGATATTTTAATATTTTAAAAGCACTCAATTACTACTGACATAAGTCTTAAGGCCCATTCACATCAAAGACGATAACAATATAACAATAACGTTTTAATAATCATTCAACTATAACAACGCAGAGCAACAATACCTTTGGAATCATTTTCAGAGCATTTTTTTTACCCAGCTGACGAACGACAAAAACAACAGCCTTTCAGCATCCACTCGACTTAAAGAGCTCAAGATGACTGGGCGTTCTTATAACAAATGGAATATTATCATCTGGTAGAGCTAACAATTGAGGAAAATCACCCTGTCAGTGAATCCCATATGGATTATATAGCCCATATGTACCTTCTTCCATGCATGTTCCTGAGTTTTCCTTTCCCGTGGTTCCTGCAGATGGTCTCTTTCTTTTTCTGTCCTTCCCCTTCCATATCACTCTCTGGCCTCTGCCAGGTGCTTTTCTAGTTTGTTTGATCCTGATACCACTTGAGAGAAAACGGTGGAGTCTAAAAACCTTCTGTGCTCTGTGTTTGTGTGTGTCTAAATGGGAAACAAGAACATTTTCTTTACCTCTGCTTATGGTGAAAGAATGGACTTCAAACGCACAGCCCCCTTCTTGTTGGCTAAGCAAAAGATGAGGGTCAGCTCAGCTGACAACACAGAAACAGCTGTCCACAGTATGTGTGTGTGTGTGTGTGTGTGTGTGTGTGTGTGTGTGTGTGTGTGTGTGTGTGCACGCACAGTATGAGAGCAGGAACAGGAAATTCCAGGCAGGGGCAGAATGAGGGCTTTGTTCAGGGTCTGTGTACACTTTTGTGTGTATGTGTGTGTGCCTGTGTGGAGGATGAAACATGTGGCTGTATAGAGGAAGAGTTTTACAGGAACTCCTGTCACCCACACAGACAATAGCAGGACTGGTTGCCCACCTTGCACACACTTGTGTAGGGCAGGCCTGTGGATGTCTGGACACCTGTCTTTCCCCTCCTCTCCAGAACGGCAGCACGCTGACCACATCCATTGTTTAAGAATACTCATTGCGATATCACTGAAATACATGTTCCCAATCTCAGTGCAAATGTCTAAAACTATTAGCCTGTATGAATAAAAAAAAGTATGTGGGCAACATAGGCAGAAACACCAGTTACCACATTTTATTGCTCTACTATTTTTAGAGAGTACAGGCGTGTGTGACAACTGTGAATATGACTCTTGGATGAGATAGGCAATTTGTATATTTTACAAAAATACTGAAAATAGTGGACAACAAAACAACACTAAAGATTATCATAAATAATTAAAGGGAATTGAAGGGAAGTATACCAAAACATGAATATTCTGTTATCATTAACTCACCCTTATGTTGTTCCAAATATTCATGCATATTTTTTTTTTCTTCTTCTGTGAATCATAGAAGATATTTTGAAAAATACCTCAGTGTTTTCTGTCCATACAGTGACAGTTGTTTTGGACCCCACTGACTTTCATTGTGGACATAAACAGTTGAAACATTCTTCAAAATATCTTTTTTTTTTGTTCTGTTCCACAGAAGACTGAATATCGGATCGGCGCACCCCTATTAATTACTCACCTTCATGATGTTCCAAACCCGTAAGACGTTCGTTTATCTTCCGAACACATATTAAGATATTTTAATATTTTAAAAGCACTCAATTACTACTGACATAAGTCTTAAGGCCCATTCACATCAAAGACGATAACAATATAACAATAACGTTTTAATAATCATTCAACTATAACAACGCAGAGCAACAATACCTTTGGAATCATTTTCAGAGCATTTTTTTTACCCAGCTGACGAACGACAAAAACAACAGCCTTTCAGCATCCACTCGACTTAAAGAGCTCAAGATGACTGGGCGTTCTTATAACAAATGGAATATTATCATCTGGTAGAGCTAACAATTGAGGAAAATCACCCTGTCAGTGAATCCCATATGGATTATATAGCCCATATGTACCTTCTTCCATGCATGTTCCTGAGTTTTCCTTTCCCGTGGTTCCTGCAGATGGTCTCTTTCTTTTTCTGTCCTTCCCCTTCCATATCGCTCTCTGGCCTCTGCCAGGTGCTTTTCTAGTTTGTTTGATCCTGATACCACTTGAGAGAAAACGGTGGAGTCTAAAAACCTTCTGTGCTCTGTGTTTGTGTGTGTCTAAATGGGAAACAAGAACATTTTCTTTACCTCTGCTTATGGTGAAAGAATGGACTTCAAACGCACAGCCCCCTTCTTGTTGGCTAAGCAAAAGATGAGGGTCAGCTCAGCTGACAACACAGAAACAGCTGTCCACAGTATGTGTGTGTGTGTGTGTGTGTGTGTGTGTGTGTGTGTGTGTGCACGCACATTATGAGAGCAGGAACAGGAAATTCCAGGCAGGGGCAGAATGAGGGCTTTGTTCAGGGTCTGTGTACACTTTTGTGTGTATGTGTGTGTGCCTGTGTGGAGGATGAAACATGTGGCTGTATAGAGGAAGAGTTTTACAGGAACTCCTGTCACCCACACAGACAATAGCAGGACTGGTTGCCCACCTTGCACACACTTGTGTAGGGCAGGCCTGTGGATGTCTGGACACCTGTCTTTCCCCTCCTCTCCAGAACGGCAGCACGCTGACCACATCCATTGTTTAAGAATACTCATTGCGATATCACTGAAATACATGTTCCCAATCTCAGTGCAAATGTCTAAAACTATTAGCCTGTATGAATAAAAAAAAGTATGTGGGCAACATAGGCAGAAACACCAGTTACCACATTTTATTGCTCTACTATTTTTAGAGAGTACAGGCGTGTGTGACAACTGTGAATATGACTCTTGGATGAGATAGGCAATTTGTATATTTTACAAAAATACTGAAAATAGTGGACAACAAAACAACACTAAAGATTATCATAAATAATTAAAGGGAATTGAAGGGAAGTATACCAAAACATGAATATTCTGTTATCATTAACTCACCCTTATGTTGTTCCAAATATTCATGCATATTTTTTTTTTCTTCTTCTGTGAATCATAGAAGATATTTTGAAAAATACCTCAGTGTTTTCTGTCCATACAGTGACAGTTGTTTTGGACCCCACTGACTTTCATTGTGGACATAAACAGTTGAAACATTCTTCAAAATATCTTTTTTTTTTGTTCTGTTCCACAGAAGAAGAAAAGCCATAGAGGCTTGTAAAAACATGAGGGTGAGTAAATGATGACAGAATAGTCATACTTGGGTGAAATGTCATTTTATTGTTTCATTGATATATTTTTGGTGCTTATTGAGTATTTTTATTTATTTAATTTAATTTATTTTTTCATTTTATTTTAGACATTTTAGAAATTAGTTATTTAGCCAGTACATAAAAAATGCTCCAAATCACTATGGTGATTAATAATAAGAGCTATCAGGTTTGTTTTGGCGGGAAATTTCAGGATTTCATTAGTTCTTGTGTGTCTATGTCATGTCCATAAACAAGAAAAGAAAATTTGGCTAGTAGTGCAGATATGCTGCTTACTTAGATTATATATATATTTTTTCAGTATACGTCTTGTAGGATTTTCTTATTATCAGTGATTATGGTGTACTGTAGTTAGTCAGATATGCTCTGCTTTGGTGGTCACAGGGTGTGTATAGCCATACATGAACTCATATCTCATTCAAAAGTCAAAGTCTAATGGATTCTCGTGTCACCTACTCCATTCTGATTGCTTATGATTGGCATATTTCTCCTCTCTTCCTACAGTGCTGCCATCTGTGCTGGTGCCACGAAACAGCGAGTTCAATGCTAAACTCTCTATGCTGCCACGCTTCCGTAACCCACTCCATCAGACAGAACCCCCTATGCCTCAGAACGCCACCTTCCCTGAATCCTTTCAACAGCAGCCAGCGAACACCCTTCCCTTCACACCGAACTCCCCGACCAACAGCTACCCCAGCTCGCCCAACAGTGGCACAGGCAGTACAGCCACCTTCCCCCATTCACCATCCAGCTCGGACCCAGCTAGCCCTTTTCAGATGCCAGGTGAACTGCACTTATGCTATTCATTTTTCAGTGTCTTTACCATAACAATCAAAATTACTACGATTTTTTTGTGTTTTTTAAAGAAGTGTTTTTTTCACACACCAAAGCTGCATTTATTTGATCAAAAATACAACAAGGTAATGTTGTGAAATATTTTTACAGTTTTTACAATTACAACTTTTTTATTGTATTTCTTCATATTAAAGTATATTTTATTCCTGTGATGCAAAGCTGAATTTTCAGCAGCCATTACCGCAGTCTTTAGATCCTTCAGAGATCATTCTAATATTCTGATTTGCTGCTCAAGAAACATTTCTTTTTATTATCAATGTTGAAATATTTTTGTGGAAACTGATACATTTCTTTCAGGATTAATCAATAGAAAGTTCAAAAGAACAGCATTTATTTAAAGTAATCTTTGCCAACATTATAGAAGTTATACT
This sequence comes from Sinocyclocheilus rhinocerous, assembly GCF_001515625.1. Classification (NCBI taxonomy): domain Eukaryota; kingdom Metazoa; phylum Chordata; class Actinopteri; order Cypriniformes; family Cyprinidae; genus Sinocyclocheilus; species Sinocyclocheilus rhinocerous. Next base: position 1,028,065 of record NW_015670982.1, read on the forward strand.
GTCACTTATGATCAATGTAACTGTGATCAATGTGTTCATGTTTTGAGACAAAACCATAGAGCATGGTGCAATGTCATGCGTTTGATTTGAAGGAAAGTACATTTCAAATGTGTAAAATATAAATAATTCTCTTGTGCTTTGGTACAGTTGTACCAAATTACTTGTGTGATTACTATATTCATGTATAATATGGTACTGAAATTATACTTTAAGGTACTGCAAATAATATCAGATGCGTTATTTATTTTTTGAGCAGACACATTGTTTGCTTATCGAGGGACCTTGTAATTGTACCTTTTAAGAAGAGAAAATTCATTTTTATGGTAGAAGACTGTTAATTAAAGGTACATTTTATGGAATCCTTACACAAACTCTGGCATTGTAAATTTAGCAGTATTAGCAGAAGTATTTTAGAGTTAGATTTTTTTAATTCATGTATTTATACAACTTTACTTTGTTGTTATTAACATGGAATTTAAAAAGACAAAACTAGTCGACAACACTACTGCCATGGTGTTTCTACTGCTTCTAAGGGAGTGACTGCAAATTGGACATCTTTCTCACTTCTGACTGCTGAGATTAATCTCTCCCTTTTTTCCTCCTTTGGAAAATAGTGGAAACACAATATTGATTTTGTTTTTTTCAAATATGAATTTAAAAAACAAGACTTGCTGTGCTATATTTATATTGTATGTATTGAGAGCTATGTGTATTCTTTGGGATAATATTTATCTTTTTATTTATCTACATCTCTTGTCTGTTTTTTTTTTATTCAAAAGAAACCCCTCCATCTGCTTATATACCCCCAGAGGAGCCAATGACACAGGACTGTCCCCAGCCAATGGACACTAACCTGCTAGCTCAGAACCTGCCATTGGAGCTCCGCAACCAACCAGGTACACTCCATTTGAATTATAAAACCTCACTAAAATGAGACACCACACTAAGCTTCAGCCACTCCAGCAAAGATATTGCCCGTTCCTTACTGCTATCAGCAGCTGCCTGCCCACACTGCAGGTGCAGGAAGTCCAAACACAAACATACTCTCACACACACACACACAGGTGCAGACAATCTAACTTTTTGTTCTTTAAATATGGTTAATCTTGCAGCAAATTATGTCACGTGATTATGAACAAAATTGCATACATTAAGTTACGGTTATACAATATCAGAAAATAATGTTGTTCTTTGAATAACGGTAAACAGTAACTTTAATAATTTATACATTTTCTCTATTTTATTCCACATCCTGCTAAGTGTTATCAAACAATGTTCAAATTGAAGGTTAAGAAAACAAATTAAGTGGACGTACATATGCAGGCTGTGCTCTACATGTGCAGAAAAGATTAAAATGTAAATGTTACAAAATTCTGAAAAGTTATGAAGTAGAAGGACAGTTTAAAACAAACAACAACAAATATATATATATATATATATATATACACACACACAGTATATACTGTATATATATATATATATATATATATAATTAACATGTAAATGTAAGATTTTGTAAGTTTTTACATTTATATCCAATTATATTTGTTACGATAACTTTACAGTTACTGTTTTCATAATGAAATGTTTTTGAATGTCCAGCAACAATATTTTGTCATAATTATTGTGCTTCAGTTCTCTTTTGTGTTCTGTCTGTTTGGAACCTGTATGTGTGCTTCCACTCATACAGTGAAGTTTAATGGAGTTTTGCTTGCTGTCAGAACAATATAACCATAAAATGTAAAGTATGTGCTGGGAAAACATGTCTGAAATGCATTAAGCAGCAAAGACATCTGTCATTACAAGCCAGTAAACTATGTGAGTACATACATTTGCTTAAAGAATATATAATATAAAGCATTCTCATGTTTAGGACAACTAAGGATGTGCACCCTCTGCTATTTTTTTGTGCGTTTTGTTCATAGACTGATATTGAATATTTGTTATTTCATTTGTTTGGATAATGACATTTGTTGTTTTGTTTATTTCTATTATTCCATTAGTTATTTAAGCACTGTTGGGCTGTGAGTTAGTATTGACTATTAGGGATGTAACGATTCTATTCAATTCACGATTTTGATTTCACGATTCGATTCACGATTTTGATTTCAAAAATGAGATTTAAGACAAATTATAAATTAAATGTGTCATTTTAATCATGATGCAAACAATACATACATGCATGCAACATGAGCAGTTTTTAATCTAAATTAGATTAGATTAGAAGCAAAAACAGAATGGTTTGACTTCAGTTTTGTGAAACTATTGACTATGGCTCACTGTTTACAGTTAGTCAGCAATAGCTTAAATGAACACTGCATACATTACTTTCCTGAATGCTGTAAACACCTTTAATATGGGTTAATTACAGGGTTTACTTTCTCATTTTTATTTCTTATGCAAAACATAGTCTTAACACAATGTTTAACACACACATTCGTGTTTATGGCATGAAAATAGCCCTGCACTTCAGAATCAATGATTCCAATCATTTCCTTATGCAGCACATTCAATATACAGTTTGTATGTAGTGACGCACAGGAGGTGAGGGGGGTGTGCGGAGAGAAGGCGAGCTGTTGAAATATTTGTGTAAGTTGTGGTACCATCAGAATTTTGGGATGCACACTCAAGCTGCATCTTGTGGAGTGCTCACTTCTATTGTGATAGGCTAATGGGAAAAGAGTAGACAAACCACACCTGTGGCCCAGTGTCACAGACCAGAGGAAGCTGGGTAGAAATATGCCATAGATAAACACGTTACCCTCTCTTTGTGATTTGCACAGTTGGCACAGCTGAGCTGTGGATATCAGAAAGAGGACATTTTGATGACTGGTGTTTTATGGGACCCACAAGTTTGCTTGCACTGTGGTGGGATTTGATACGGACAGCTATCCCACTTGTATTATGCTGATTTGGTTGTATTTTGTTGGCCCTTGAATAGTGCAGTGTAATAACCAATTACTGCAGCCTGTTACTAAAGTGTTACCATTAATAGCCTAGCAACAGTGACCTCATATAAAATACCCTAGTAAAATCGATATGCCCTCTGCTAGGGCTGGACAATAATTCAATATCAATATGTATCGCGATATAATTTTTTTCAATAACGGTGATATGATTTTTAAACACATTTCCGATATTTCGATATGAATTACCAGTTTCCCATACATTGATTTATTTGTGCCGTTTGACTTCGTTGAATAAACATGAGCACTGCACGTTTCAAAATCAAAAAATGTCGCGGGTGTTTTATATAAATGTATCTGTGAAGGGAACCGACTGTCTTCAGAAAAGTTTCGATGGCATTTTCATTTGATCTGATAAAGAAGCGTTCATGAGCGGAGCTGCTTTGATTACAGCCATTACTGGAGAAACCGCTAGTTCTATCACTCTAAAAGCGCCTCCTGCTAGCAGAGCATGAGTTTTCATTTTAAATAAGCCCGTCTCCAGCAACATTTCCAGTTTTTGTTGTTGTTCAATTTTTTTGTTTTCTGCAGCGACTCGGAGCACTTTTCATACCCTTTTTTTTGGCTGAAGCACATTTGTTTCAATCTATAAGAATAATCAGCCTACACTACCAGTCAAAAGTTTTTGAACAGTAAGATTTTTAAAGGTTTTTTTTTTTTTTAAGAATTCTCTTCTGCTCACCAAGGCTGCATTTATTTGATCCAAAGTACAGCAAAAACAGTAAAATGTTGAAATATTTTTACTATTTAAAATTGCTTTCTATTTGAATAGATTTTAAAATGTAATTTATTCCTGTGATCATACATAGGTAAATTTTCAGCATCATTACTCCAGTCTTCAGTGTCACATGATCCTTCAGAAATCATTCTAATATGCTGATTTGCTGATTATCAATATTTAAAACAGTTGAGTACATTTTTTTTTCAGGATTCTTTGATGAATAGAAAGATCCAAAGATCAGCATTTATCTGAAATAAAAAGCTTTTGTAACATTATACACTATTCCATTCAGTATAATTTTTATTATTTTTTTGGGAAAGAAATTATAGAAATTAATACTTTTATTTAGCAAGGATGCTTAAAATTGATCAAAAGTGATGATAAAGGCATTTATAATGTTACAAAAGATTTCTATTTCAGATAAATAGTGTTCATATCGATATCGGAATTATATCGTATCGACCGAAATTAAGAAATATATCGTGATATCAATTTGGGCCATATCGTCCAGCCCTATGTTTACATAATATATGTGTGTGTACTGT
>NW_015670982.1:1033044-1035021 GCF_001515625.1 Sinocyclocheilus rhinocerous
GGGAAAGAAATTATAGAAATTATACTTTTATTTAGCAAGGATGCTTAAAATTGATCAAAAGTGATGATAAAGGCTTTTATAATGTTACAAAAGATTTCTATTTCAGATAAATAGTGTTCATATCGATATCGGAATTATATCGTATCGACCGAAATTAAGAAATATACCGTGATATCAATTTTGGCCATATCGTCCAGCCCTACCCTCTGCTGTAAGAGATGAGATGCAAGTCTAAATCTGTAAATCATATTGCTTAATCACATTCAAAGACACTATCCAGCAGTAAAGGTGAATTAATATATTCCAAAATAGCAAAATAACATGTTTTGGAGGTTATGCCAATACAGTAAAAAAACATATAATAATAATATAACGCCTGCTAGCCTGTGAAATTGCCAACTTGTCTTAAAAGGCCAAAATATAAATATTAATATTAAAAATACACACTGCTGTTCAACAGTTTTTAAATTTTTTTTTTATAATAATAATACTTTTATTCAGCAAGCATGCATTAAATTGTTTAAACTTGATAGTTAAGATTTATAATGTTACAAAATATTACTATTTCAAATAAAAAATAAATGCTGTTCTTTTGATCTTAAAGAAAAAAAAAACATGTTTTTCCACAATAATATTAAGCAGCACAACTGATTTCAACATTGATAATCAGTGTTGGGGAAAGTTACTTTTAAAAGTAATGCATTACCATATTGCGTTACTCCCTAAAAAAGTAACTAATTACGTTACTTAGTTACTTTTTATGGAAAGTAATGCGTTACGTTACTTTTGCATTTGTTTCGCATTACTTTTTAAATATGAGCAGGGCTTGATTGTTTTTAATATAAGAAGTTCTATTTATAGCAAATATAAAAGCCCTTTCACACCAAAAAGTGTAATGAATAAACCTCAGGCTGAAGGAAAAGTAAATTATTATTTTTTCATTTTTTTTTTTTTTCATTTATTCTTTATTTAAAAAAACAAACACTAGCTTTCTATTTTTTCTATTCTATCTACTTGTTTTTCTTTGTTTGTGTGTGTGTGTGTATTATATATATATATATATATATATAATATATACACCTTGCTACGTGTACTGCGTTAGGCTAACCGAGACTTGTCATTTGCACTTATATATTGTTGCTCTTTTGTTAGTTTTGACTGCTTTTATTGTCCTCATTTGTAAGTTGCTTTGGATAAAAGCGTCTGCTAAATGACTAAACGTAAATGTAAATTCATGTCTGTACAGTAGAACACAGGAGAAAAAGGTTCAATACTCTTCAGCAATAAAAAAAACAATGAAGCACAATTGTTAGTTTATCTAAAGTCATTTTTGCTTATTAGTATGGTTGAACTGGATCATCAAAGGTCAGCAGCAAATACATTAGTTAATAAAATGGGATTAGATACATTTGTGTTATTTAACATATTTAATTATTGCAGTTTTTTTTGCGAGTGGGATGAATTAATGCACATTCACATTTAGTCTAGAACTACATCATGTTCACACAGCGCACACAACGCCTCTGTACTTCCGATTTCTCCCAATATGGGGACAGGAGACTTGTCGGTCAATAAATGGGAAAACAAAGTAACTGGCGTTACTTTTTTTGAAAAAGTGCCTCAGATATTTTCGTGTAAATTAAAAAGTAATGCGTTACTTTAAAAAAGTAATCTGATTACGTAACTCGCGTTACTTGTAATGCGTTACCCCCAAGACTGTTGATAATACTAAGAAATGTTTTTTTGAGCAGTAAATCAGCATATTAGAATGATTTCTGAAGGACCATGTGACACTGAAGACTGGAGTAATGATGCTGAAAATTCAGCTTTGCATCACAGGAATAAATTGCATTTTAAAATATATTAAAATAGAAAACACTTTTTTGAAATTGTAATATTTCACAGTATTACTGTTTTCACTTGATTTTTGATCAAATAAATGCAGCCTTGATGAGCATAAGAAACTCCTTTAAAAAA
>NW_015670982.1:1035247-1037528 GCF_001515625.1 Sinocyclocheilus rhinocerous
ATTTGTATCGTGAAAAGCGCTGTACAAATAAACTTGACTTGACTTGACTTGATTGTTTTTAATATAAGAAGTTCTATTTATAGCAAATATAAAAGCCCTTTCACACCAAAATGTGTAATGAATAAACCTCAGGCTGAAGCAAAAGTAAATTCACGTCTGTACAGTAGAATGCAGGAGAATAAACACTCTTCAGCAATAAAAAAACGATGAAGCACAGTTGTTAGTTTATCTAAAGTCATTTTTGCTTATTAGTATGGTTGAACTGGATCATCAAAGGTCAGCAGCAAAGATATTGGTTAATAAAATGGGATTAGATACATTTGTGTTATTTAACATATTTAATTATTGCAGGTTTGCGTCATATTCTGAGTTTGCATTTCACTGTTTTAATTAATTTTGATGAATACTAAATCTGTTTTTTTTGCGAGTGGGATGAATTAATGCACATTCACATTTAGTCTAGAACTACATCATGTTCACACAGCGCACACAACGCCTCTGTACTTCCGATTTCTCCCAATATGGGGACAGGAGACTTGTCGGTCAATAAATGGGAAAACAAAGTAACTGGCGTTACTTTTTTTGAAAAAGTGCCTCAGATATTTTCGTGTAAATTAAAAAGTAATGCGTTACTTTAAAAAAGTAATCTGATTACGTAACTCGCGTTACTTGTAATGCGTTACCCCCAAGACTGTTGATAATACTAAGAAATGTTTTTTTGAGCAGTAAATCAGCATATTAGAATGATTTCTGAAGGACCATGTGACACTGAAGACTGGAGTAATGATGCTGAAAATTCAGCTTTGCATCACAGGAATAAATTGCATTTTAAAATATATTAAAATAGAAAACACTTTTTTGAAATTGTAATATTTCACAGTATTACTGTTTTCACTTGATTTTTGATCAAATAAATGCAGCCTTGGTGATCTTAAGAGTTACTTGTATTCTAATTTTCACACCATACTACTTTATTTTAATGGAGTAAGTGTATGTGTGCTTGTGTTCAATGAGTTCATAACCATCTGTGCAGATGTTCAGCCTGTGGCATATGCGGAACCCAAACACTGGTGCTCCATTGTGTACTATGAGCTGAATAATCGTGTGGGAGAGGCTTTCCAGGCCTCCTCAACCAGTGTACTGGTGGACGGCTTTACCGACCCCTCCAACAACCGTAACCGTTTCTGCCTTGGTCTGCTGTCGAATGTCAACCGCAACTCGACCATTGAGAACACTCGACGCCACATCGGAAAAGGTTTGACTTGTCACTGAAATGATCTCTACATAAAACAACTATTCTATAGTATCTACCTATTGTGTGTTGAATTGCACTATTATAAAGCACTAAAATATGACATTGAGTTGATATGATAGTAACATGATACTGATGAAATGGCCTGTCTCAGAAATGCTGTTAATAAGCTAAATATTGATATAATATAAACTCACAATCACCTTTTCATATATTTTGCAGGAGTCCATTTGTACTATGTGGGAGGGGAGGTATACGCTGAATGTTTGAGCGACAGCAGTATCTTTGTACAGAGTCGCAACTGCAACTATCACCATGGTTTCCACCCCACCACTGTATGCAAGATTCCCAGTCTCTGCGGCCTAAAGATCTTCAACAACCAGGAGTTTGCTGAGCTCTTGACACAGTCCGTCAATCACGGTTTTGAAGCCGTCTATGAACTCACCAAGATGTGCACCATCCGCATGAGCTTTGTAAAGGTAAGCTAGACTATATGTTAGCCGTATAGTTATCTATAAGCTAGTGTGCTCCAAAACTATGGCAAAATTCATATTTAGAAGATATAAGCAGTCTCTCACTTCCGCCAATATGAATCAGAGGTTTTGATGACGTCACCCTGCACTTCTTCTCATCAAACTTTCTGTCCAATCAAATGCTCTCTAGAATCTGAAATGTCCCGCCTCCTACACTATAAATAGACGCTGAAACTGCGGCTGAAATAGGTCACTTGTTCACAGAATTAGTATTTTCTATATGGGGAATAAGGAACGATTCAGACAGTGTAAATATTAGAGGTCGACCGATAGTGGATTTTGCAGATACCGATAGCTAGGATGGACCACACTGGCCGATACCGATTAATTAACCAATAGTTTTTAAAATGGATACTGAACAAAAACTAAAATAGTGCTTTATTAAAAAAAACAGTACTGAACCATACTACGACTACTACTAGTAGTGGTAGTAGTAATAATAATAATAGTAATAGTAAATGTTGAAATTAACACACTCTAACAAGGAACAATACTT
>NW_015670982.1:1037692-1041924 GCF_001515625.1 Sinocyclocheilus rhinocerous
ATTTGTATCGTGAAAAGCGCTGTACAAATAAACTTGACTTGACTTGACTTGATTGTTTTTAATATAAGAAGTTCTATTTATAGCAAATATAAAAGCCCTTTCACACCAAAATGTGTAATGAATAAACCTCAGGCTGAAGCAAAAGTAAATTCACGTCTGTACAGTAGAATGCAGGAGAATAAACACTCTTCAGCAATAAAAAAACGATGAAGCACAGTTGTTAGTTTATCTAAAGTCATTTTTGCTTATTAGTATGGTTGAACTGGATCATCAAAGGTCAGCAGCAAAGATATTGGTTAATAAAATGGGATTAGATACATTTGTGTTATTTAACATATTTAATTATTGCAGGTTTGCGTCATATTCTGAGTTTGCATTTCACTGTTTTAATTAATTTTGATGAATACTAAATCTGTTTTTTTTGCGAGTGGGATGAATTAATGCACATTCACATTTAGTCTAGAACTACATCATGTTCACACAGCGCACACAACGCCTCTGTACTTCCGATTTCTCCCAATATGGGGACAGGAGACTTGTCGGTCAATAAATGGGAAAACAAAGTAACTGGCGTTACTTTTTTTGAAAAAGTGCCTCAGATATTTTCGTGTAAATTAAAAAGTAATGCGTTACTTTAAAAAAGTAATCTGATTACGTAACTCGCGTTACTTGTAATGCGTTACCCCCAAGACTGTTGATAATACTAAGAAATGTTTTTTTGAGCAGTAAATCAGCATATTAGAATGATTTCTGAAGGACCATGTGACACTGAAGACTGGAGTAATGATGCTGAAAATTCAGCTTTGCATCACAGGAATAAATTGCATTTTAAAATATATTAAAATAGAAAACACTTTTTTGAAATTGTAATATTTCACAGTATTACTGTTTTCACTTGATTTTTGATCAAATAAATGCAGCCTTGGTGATCTTAAGAGTTACTTGTATTCTAATTTTCACACCATACTACTTTATTTTAATGGAGTAAGTGTATGTGTGCTTGTGTTCAATGAGTTCATAACCATCTGTGCAGATGTTCAGCCTGTGGCATATGCGGAACCCAAACACTGGTGCTCCATTGTGTACTATGAGCTGAATAATCGTGTGGGAGAGGCTTTCCAGGCCTCCTCAACCAGTGTACTGGTGGACGGCTTTACCGACCCCTCCAACAACCGTAACCGTTTCTGCCTTGGTCTGCTGTCGAATGTCAACCGCAACTCGACCATTGAGAACACTCGACGCCACATCGGAAAAGGTTTGACTTGTCACTGAAATGATCTCTACATAAAACAACTATTCTATAGTATCTACCTATTGTGTGTTGAATTGCACTATTATAAAGCACTAAAATATGACATTGAGTTGATATGATAGTAACATGATACTGATGAAATGGCCTGTCTCAGAAATGCTGTTAATAAGCTAAATATTGATATAATATAAACTCACAATCACCTTTTCATATATTTTGCAGGAGTCCATTTGTACTATGTGGGAGGGGAGGTATACGCTGAATGTTTGAGCGACAGCAGTATCTTTGTACAGAGTCGCAACTGCAACTATCACCATGGTTTCCACCCCACCACTGTATGCAAGATTCCCAGTCTCTGCGGCCTAAAGATCTTCAACAACCAGGAGTTTGCTGAGCTCTTGACACAGTCCGTCAATCACGGTTTTGAAGCCGTCTATGAACTCACCAAGATGTGCACCATCCGCATGAGCTTTGTAAAGGTAAGCTAGACTATATGTTAGCCGTATAGTTATCTATAAGCTAGTGTGCTCCAAAACTATGGCAAAATTCATATTTAGAAGATATAAGCAGTCTCTCACTTCCGCCAATATGAATCAGAGGTTTTGATGACGTCACCCTGCACTTCTTCTCATCAAACTTTCTGTCCAATCAAATGCTCTCTAGAATCTGAAATGTCCCGCCTCCTACACTATAAATAGACGCTGAAACTGCGGCTGAAATAGGTCACTTGTTCACAGAATTAGTATTTTCTATATGGGGAATAAGGAACGATTCAGACAGTGTAAATATTAGAGGTCGACCGATAGTGGATTTTGCAGATACCGATAGCTAGGATGGACCACACTGGCCGATACCGATTAATTAACCAATAGTTTTTAAAATGGATACTGAACAAAAACTAAAATAGTGCTTTATTAAAAAAAACAGTACTGAACCATACTACGACTACTACTAGTAGTGGTAGTAGTAATAATAATAATAGTAATAGTAAATGTTGAAATGAACACACTCTAACAAGGAACAATACTTACACAGCTTTCATTAATCTTAATGTTACAAATGGCTCTTATTTTAAAGTGTTACCATTTCAAGTGTCATGCACATCTTTAAATATATACACAAAGGCCATAGCATTAAAATTATATACATATGGATGTTGTATGTATACTGTCACACTTTAACTGCTTCTATTCTTGAACACTTGATGATTATCTAATCAAAATAAAAGCCTAGGAGAACTCATCGGTATCACACATACTCCGGACGCATCGCGTTCAACTCGAGCTGCGGTCTAAAACAGTTTATTTAATCACCAAATGGACACAAGTTTACATAGACTTTATTAGAGCCACAGAAAGACAAATGTTTCGCTGAAAATGCACAATACACAATTAATTATGTAAATAAATATAAATAATAATAATAAATAAATAATAATAAATATAATGTAATTCAATGGAAAACTATGTGAATGGCGCTCTGTGGCGTGGCAGGATTTTCTGTTGGCTGCATTTAAATCCGCGTCTGAAGTTTCCCTCTCTGTTCAGCGTGCAGTATCACATGTCTAAACAAATAGCACATGCTGTCAGTGATTTCAACCACTAGAGGCCGCTCTCGCACTGAATAATAACAGCAGACCCTTCTCAGCCGTTCCAGCAACGGCCGCAACCCGGAAAACTATCGGCATGGATTTTTGCTGATAACCGATAGTTCCAGCAATCGACTATCGGTGCCGATTAATCGGCAAAACCGATACATTGGTCGACCTCTAGTAAATATGCTTTCCATTGGGTCGAAAGAAGTCTGGTTTCGCGTTGTGTCACGCACACAGTCTGCTCCGGTCCGGATAGCACAATATCACAGAGCGGATCATATGCGCGAGTCGCACAGACCACAAAATGTATCGGACCCATTTGAATTCTACAAAGAATGCTATATTTTATAGCGATTTGGATCAAATTAGGAGGAGAAACGGTTAGACAAACGGCACTAACGAGTAGAAGAGATAACACCGGTGCCCTACACCAAAATAAATTACACAGTTTTCAAACTACACATCGTCAGCATCATTATAATCGCTGTTTTGCTTTACTAACAGTTTAATATTGAATATAAAAGGCTAATCTATTAGATTGTGGCTGTCATAAGCTGTCAAATGCGGCTTTACCAAGCTCAAAGGCTCTGGCCCAAGCTGTGATATAAACGAAACACTATTGGCTATTTAAAAAGGGGGTGGGGCTGCTCAGGCTCAGTTGACCTTTAAAGGGAACATCGGATGTAAAATTCACTTTAACATGGCAGAAGCTCATTAAATGTGTGTTAGCAGTGTGTAAACTGCTAACACACATTAAATTAAAGGGGTCATATGACGTTGCTAAAAAAGAACATTATTTGGTGTATTTGGGCTAATTAAATGTGTTAATTAAATGTGTTAATTAAATTAAAACATTAAATGTGTGATCTGCAGCGGCACGACTGGTCTTCAACGAGCCCAAAAGAGCCCATGTTACACCTCTCTTTATCTCCTTGCACTGGCTACCGGTTGCGGCTCGCGTCAAGTTCAAGACATTGATGCTTGCATATAGAACAGCCACACGCTCAACACCCGCCTACTTCCACACACTACTACGAATCTATATCCTCTCCAGGAGTCTGAGTGAGCGACGCCTCGTGGTACCATAACAGAGCGGCTCAAAATCACTTTCCAGAACATTCTCGTTCACCGTTCCTGGCTGGTGGAATGATCTTCCCACCCCTATCCGGAATGCTGAATCCCTGACAATTTTCAAGCGACAGCTGAAAACTCATCTCTTTCGATGCTACTTGACTTCATCCTAAATTTAAAAAATAAATAAATAAATAAACTTTGTCTTTCTATTTATTTATTCCTTCCCTTTCTAGCTTGTACTTATTTGAACAATGCCTAAAACTTGGTATCACAAGCACTTCCTGTGTCAGTTTGCCTCTTTAAGAAGAATCA
>NW_015670982.1:1042082-1042362 GCF_001515625.1 Sinocyclocheilus rhinocerous
TTTGTCTTTCTCTTTATTTATTCCTTCCCTTTCTAGCTTGTACTTATTTGAACAATGCCTAAAACTTGGTATTACAAGCACTTCCTGTGTCTGTTTGCCTCTTTAAGAAGAATCACTTTATTGTATTATACAACAGTCTCGTAAGCAATGCAGGAGTTCCTCTTCAGGAACTCGAGCTGCGTCGGAAAACGCTAGGGGAACGCCCTTCAGCGTGACCGGCTCTAAACCTCGTGTGTAATCAGACCAATAGATGGGCGAGACGTCACGGGCGGGTGACGTA
>NW_015670982.1:1042458-1043205 GCF_001515625.1 Sinocyclocheilus rhinocerous
GGGGATACACACAGTTTGTTTGCTGTCTGCTTGGGAGCAAGCACGCAGAGTCAGCTCTCGAAAAATAAAAAAAAAGGAGCTGACGGCCCGTTTTGGTGTTACTGCCGTGCTTCGCTCTCAGAGGGCTCTCTTTGAGGAGAGAGCCTTCATTAGCGTTTCGCGCGGTGCCGGCCCCGCTTTCGCCGAGGCGGAGCTGCGGCTGTGCTCGTGGGTTTCGCATATGGATCCGGTGGAGGGAATATAGACGGGCGCGTCCCTATCTACCTCCTTAACCACCAGATCCAGCGCCCGCTCTCGGGGTTCGGAAGCCCGAGCTGCGGTACTTCCCCCCCGGGTAGAGGGCGCGACGCTCTGCCTGTCTTTCTCCGAGGAGATTGATACGTAGGGCGTCGAAGAGCTCGCCAGTTGCACAAACATGAGTTACACAAACTTGAGTTACACAAGCATATTATGCCTGATATTATAATAAGCAGCATCAATGGGGAGCAAAGCTCGCGCAGTCGGCTCTCGGAGGGCGGATTGTGCTTATCCAAAAATAAACGCTCCGCTCTCACCGGGCACTGTCCGAGGAGTGTGTCCGTGCCTGTGATCTTGCGATTGCGGTCCCGCTGCTGCTGAGGCACAGCGGCGACTGAGATCGCGGTGATCACACATGATCTGGTGGACGGGTTGGAGATGGCTCGTCCTATCTCCACCCGTGCTCCCTAGATCTAGAGCTCGTTCTCGAGGCTCGGAAGCCCGCGCTGC
>NW_015670982.1:1044299-1045119 GCF_001515625.1 Sinocyclocheilus rhinocerous
GCGGACATGTGTGGCCACCCTGCCCGTGGTCTGTGGAGTGGTCACCATCTCACGTGGCACATCAACTGCCTGGAGATGCTGGCCGTGCTTTATGCACTAAGACACTTCCTCCCAGACCTAAGAGGTCACCATGTGTTGGTGCGAGCATCAACCACCAGGGAGGTCTGCGCTCACGCCGTTTGTCAAACTAGCGTACCAGATCCTTGTGTGGTCCCAGGGCAAACTTCTCTCGCTGAGAGTAGTTTACATTCCTGGGCATCTCTCGACATTGCACTGTCCCCTCTGGTTCTCTCTGAGTCATCCAGCTCCACTAGGACTGGATGCCATGGTACAGACGTGGCAGAGGCTTCGTCTGTACGCCTTTCCCCCGATCGCTCTGCCTCTCACAGGCGGAGGGCACGATATTTCACCCCCGCCCGGAGCTGTGGAAGTTGTGGGTGTGGCCCCTGAGGGGGCGCAACTCGTAGCTTCCGGTCTCTCAACCGAGGTTGTTGAGACCATCCTCCAATCCAGAGCTCCCTCCACGAGGAAACTGTACGCCTTGAAGTGGAAACTTTTCACTTCTTGGTGCGGAGACCGCCAGCTCGACCCAGTTAACTGCCCGGTTGGTAAAGTGCTGGAGTTCTTGCAGGCCCGTTTCTCCGTAGGGTTGCCCACTCCACCCTGAAGGTCTACGTGGCGGCTATTGCGGCCTACCACGCCCCTCTTGGTGGCCAGTCAGTGGGCAGACACCCCCTAGATACAGGCTTCCTCCGCGGTGCGCAGAGGCTGAGGCCCCCGGTACGATCTCGCGTCCTCACGTGGGACCTGGATGTGGTGA
>NW_015670982.1:1045546-1048165 GCF_001515625.1 Sinocyclocheilus rhinocerous
GTTACACGTTTCCTCCGCGGTGCGCTGAGGCTGAGGCCTCCGGTATCTCCGGTATCCGGTATCCGGATCTTGTGTCCCCACGTGGGACCTGGCGGTGGTGCTAGAGGCTCTCTGTAGGCCTCCCTTCGAGCCTATTGAGGAGATATCTGATCGCCTCCTTACTATAAAAACTACCTTCCTTCTGGCGATATCTTCCCTCAAGAGAGTTGGGGATCTGCAGGCCCTTTCAGTGGCCCTGTCTTATCTTGACTTTGCGCCCGGTCTGGCCAAAGCGTTTCTGTTCCCGCGAGCGGGATATGTTCCTAAGGTCCCCTCCTCTACACCGCGGCCTGTCGTACTCCAGGCCTTCAGTCCTCCTCCCTTTGGGGATCCAGACCAGCAGAGGCTAAACTGTATGTGTCCGGTGCGAGCACTGGATGCATACGTCCACAGAGCTGCCCTGTGGAGGAGGGCGGACCAGTTGCTTGTTTGCTACGGTCCCCCTAAGAGAGATCTTCCAGCAACTAAACAGACCCTCAGTCGGTGGACAGTGGATGCCATCTCCATGTCCTATGAGTCCTCTGATCTCCCTTCACCTCTTGGGGTCAAGGCTCACGAGAAGTGTGGCGGCCTCTAAGGCCTTCTTGGCAGGTGTCTCTTCCGACGCAGCTCGAGTTCCTGAAGAGGAACGTCTCAGGTTACGTATGTAACCATAGTTCCTCGAAGGAACGAGATGCTGCTCTCAGAGCCATACTTTCGTCATCTCTGCCAGTGCTTGCTTCATTCCTGGAAGCTGACGCTGGTCTCACCGCACGTGCTTTTATAGCCTCCTGGTCATTACGTCACCCGCCCGTGACGTCTCACCCATCTATTGGTCTGATTACACACAAGGTTCAGAGCCGGTCACGCTGAAGGGCGTTCCCCTAGCGTTTTCTGACGCAGCGTCTCGTTCCTTCGAGGAACTATGGTTACATACGTAACCTGAGACGTTTTGTAGTTGGATCTAAAAGTGAAGATGAGTCTTCATTTTCTCCCGACATCAGAGCCACTGAGGACGCAGTGGATTACTTTTGTTTTTGATGGTAACGCGCCACCAAGTACACAAAAAAAATGGAAGAGAGGGGTGGCTCATTATCATTTAAAGAGACATGCACTGAAACGGGTCACTGTGAACAGAGCTGTTTTTGACAAGGTAAAAAGGGTGTTGTTTCACACGACCATTGAGGAATTTTAACCAAAGTATGTTGCAGACATACATACTGACATATATTCATGAAAACCCTAAAGAATCATACCAACTTGTGGAAAATGGGCATCCGATGTCCCCTTTAAATTAGTTTATCATTTACTCCTCATGTGGTTCCAAACCTGTATGACTTTTTTTCTTCTGTGAAACACTAAAGAAGATATTTTGAAGATGTTTCTGTCAAACACCAGCCAAAAGTTTGGAATAATTAAGACTTTTTTTATGTTTTTGAAATAAGTCTCTTATGCTCACCAAGGCTACATTTATTTTGATCAAAAATCCAGTAAAAAGACTAACATTGAGAAATAATATTACAATTTTAGAGAACTGTTTTATTTTTAATACATTTTAAAGTATGATTTATTTCTACGAAGACATTACTAAAGTCTTGAGTGTCACATGATCCTTCAGAAATATGCTTTGGACCTCACTGACTTTTATTGCATGAAAAAAAAAGCTGATGTTCAATTCAATTCAAATTTATTTGTATAGCACTTTTCACAATACACATTGTTTTAAAGCAGCTTTACAGAAAATGCATGTGTCTAAATTAATATACATATCATTTATATAATTTCATATCATTTAGTTATATAATTTCATATACATAATTTGATTTAATAATAACCCAATTTGAAGCAAAAACAGAATGTTCTGACTAGCTTTGTGAAATTATACTACATGCCTGAACGAAACAAACAGCAGAAGCTCTGAATGAGATGCAGATTCACTCTCTGACAGCGGGAGGCGTTTCTGGAACACCACTTATGGCGTTTTCTTGGTTACCGCTGTAAACCAAGCAGCACTGCGCTGAAACACTGCTTTAATATGAACTATACAGAGACGAGATTAAAAGAAAATACCACGTAAACTTTTCTGAAGACAGTCAGTTCCCCTCAGAAACACATTCATATAAACCCCCAAATCAATATTGAGGATTTTCTTCCAATAGTTTGTGCGTCATGAACAGTGAGTGATCTGCCTGCTACAGTATTTTTCTCTGTGCGTCCGTCTTCAACATCTCTGGCCTGTGTTAACGGGCGTTTACAGACTTCATATTTTCACATAAATGACATTTGAAAAATGATATGCATTGCAACGCAGTTTGTGCAAGTCCAGAACAGAGACGAGTTGCTTTACAGACTTCATATTTTCACATAAATGACATTTTGGAAAACAATTGCATTGCAACGCAGTTTGTGCAAGTCTAGAACAGAGACGAGTTGCTTGCAATAAGATAAAAAACGGCTGGTTGCGGACAGCTCCTTAAAGGTGCAGTGTGTAAATTTTAGCGGCATCTAGCGGTGAGGTTGCGAATTGCAACCAATGGCTCAGTCCCCCGCTCACCCCTACCTTTAGAGAAGCTACGGTGGCCGCTACAGGACTAAGATGTC
>NW_015670982.1:1048623-1068877 GCF_001515625.1 Sinocyclocheilus rhinocerous
AACAAAGGGACGAAACGCGCTGTGTAGAGTAGTTTGTCCATTTAGGGCTACTGTAGAAACATGGTGGCGACTTCCATGTAAGGGGACCCGCGGTGTATGTAGATATAAATTGCTCAATATAAGGTAATAAAAACATAACGGTTCATTAAGTAAGGTCTTTATACACCTCTGAAAATATAGTTATGTATATTATATTGCATTTCTGTCAATAGATTGATGTAAATTTTACACATTGCACCTTTAAGTTCAGCCATCCTACACACACGTGACTGACCGCTTGCTCGCACCAACAGGAGGAGGAGGGTCGTGTTACTCTCTACTCTGCACTCAACCTGAGAGATTCCTACACTTTCAGTCTTTGAGGAGACATGAAAAACAGTGCATATCGCAGGAACGGTATAACGGAAAATATTAGCGGTTTTGAAACCGTGCCATTTTCAAATCGCGGTATACCTTGAAACCAGTAATCGGCCCATGCCTAGTGTCCAAGTAATGTTCATTTCACAAATTAACAGTTCAAGATAATAGAATCATACAGTTAGCTAACATGGATTAATTTTAGCCAGAAGCTCATTAAAGCGATTATTACAAGTATGATCATAATGATTACAATATAGAGAAATTTTGGCAGTTGTGCATGTCGTTTCAAGTTGGCTATGTGGGTGAGTAAATATAAGAATTAAATGAGAATTCCCGTTTTTGAGTTAATCTTCCCTTTATTTAGCACACCGTTTCAGGAGAACACAGTTGACATATTTGTACTTGTGTTCCAGGGTTGGGGTGCAGAGTATCATCGACAGGATGTGACAAGCACCCCATGCTGGATTGAGATTCATCTTCACGGGCCCCTGCAGTGGCTGGATAGAGTCCTAACCCAGATGGGCTCTCCTCACAACCCCATTTCCTCCGTGTCCTAGACAAAGCTGACCATAAGGCAACTGCAGATGTCTGGGTTCCCGTGCAGAAGCTGATTGGTTGAAGGGAGGGGTGGGGGTTGGGAGGAGGGGTGGGGTTTGTATTCTACTTGAAGGCAGTTTGTTTGGGGGCATACATTTTGGCTGAAGAGTCCTTAGTTCTCAGCCCGTGAGAATCTGGAAGATACTTGACAACTTTGTGTGACCAAGCATGTTAAATGATGAGGCCATCATACTTGTGACAAGTATCCTCCTTTGGTCTTGTTTGTGAGAGAAGTTGGGTTTTTAAGACAATTTGTTTGTTTTCTTTCTTTTTCTTTTGCATTTCTTCTACATTTTGCAGTTTACAAATCAGTATTTCATTGGCAAAAAAAGGTCTGCATCGTAGTTTAGAGACTAGTGTTGTACAGAATAGTGAAGCGTGAACATGTCTGGTAGACAAGAAAGTATGAAAACTCGTGCAGAAATATAATGCTTTAAATGAACTGAATGGCATGAAGCTGTGAGAAGGATAACGAGGCTATTAAGTAAGGGATTATGTACATCCAGCCGGTTGTTATCTCAGAATAAACCCCGACAGGGTGATCAGGACCCCGACGCGAAGCGGAGCATTATCCCGCTTATTACACGGCTACTTGTCTCAAGTAAATTAGACACGAAATATTGACTTGAGTTGAAATATTTTATTATCCGCGAAGAAAAATAGTTCCTAACAAACTGCTTTGAGCCTTTTGAAGTCAGACAATACGGACATTTAAGGCATAATGTACAGTCGTATCACTAATTACAATAAACAGTTGGACACGAAATATTAAAATATTTTATTAGCTCATTTGTAAGTTGACAAATTCAAACTTTTCAGGAAAGAAAAACAGCTCTTCAAAGTGGCTTAAGCAAGACACGAAGTTCAAAAAAAAGAAAAGAAAAAAAAGATGCAGTTTGATTTAATCATTTGTAAAAGATATAATCTCTTATGTGTTATTAATTAGGCATATTTATATATAATGTTACTTTATTTGTAAGTATTAAACTGCACATTTCCATTTATTGTGAACTGACCCGTTGTGAATGCGACGCTGGTGGGGATGTTGAAGTTGATGTTTTTAGTTTGGTCAGCTAAAGCATCTCCTTCTGTGGACTTTTCTTTGGTTGCACCTAAAACACAATTATAAGAATTATTATAAACTATGTTTGCGGTTGAATTTCATGCTAAGGTTAGCCTATAGGCTATACTAAGTGGACACTTACTGCCTGCGATGCTGCTGTCAGGATTTGATGAGAGAATCCTGCTCCATTTCTCTCTGTCTGCGGTGGACGGAGTCCAATAGCTCTTTAGACTACCCTCACATCTATGTCCTGTCACGGTCATAATCTCTCTGGTTTCCAGTCCGGCGCGTGAGAGGAGTTGCACAGCCATGCTTCTCAAACTGTGGTTTGTGTATTGGCGTGAGAGTCCAGCTGCTTTGCTAATTGTGGACATCATCATGGCAAGGTAGTTATGTCCCATTGGCTCCCTAGAGTACCACACTGTTCTTTCATTCAGTAAATCCTGGTTTTGTCGTAGTGGATGGAGATAAAAAGCGTCTGCGTCCGGCGGACAGAGGCTCAGGTATTTTTGAAACTAGCAACGGGACACTGGGGGTTGTTGGGTTCAGCAAAGATGAAACCCCTGTAATTTTCTTTACATGGGTATCTCGGGTCTTTATGGTTCTTGGTCTCCGCATTATGGGACAGAGTAATGTACTCGGTACCGTTGTCGTCGCATTTTATGATAAACGAGTCCCTTCTTAGGTGTCGGTTTCCTTCTCTGCCTCGTCTTGCCAGATGTAGTTGTACATCAAACCAAACTTTCCGAACGAGACCAGTGGCTGTGTCTGGTGACAGCACGTCCGAATTTCTTATTAGGTCCATGTCTGCTGTTGAGATCGGAGGATGATGCTGACTAATGTCCTTACCAATTTTGCGAATTTGTTTAATGGTAGATTTAAAAACGGCATTGCTTGAGTTAAAAGGTAGCACTCTTCAGGATGTCAAACTTTTTAAAATATGTGGCGACACCAGCCCTAATAGCCATATAGCTGGCTACCGAATAAGTCTGGCCTTTTGAATTCTGAACAGATGCATAAAAGGAGCGTAGCACCTTATTGAGCTCTTCTGCCTCATATGTATCATAATCTGCCGACAATTTTTTCTCAATTAGCCAATCTTTGAGAAGTTTAATTGCCCATAATGTGGTTCTTTTGGTGTTCGTTTCGTAGCAGTCGTCTTCTATTTTGCCAAGTTCAGATTCAGTAAGCTCTTTGTGTTTTTTGTTTTAACTGGGGAGTCAGTGGAGTCATCTGATTCTATCCATTGCTGAAAAGATTAGTTTTTACCATATATGTTGAAATTAATGCTGAAGTCTTCCATTGTAACACGCGGTGGTTAAGTGTTTTCAGTCACAAGATGGTGCCAGACAGTCAAAGATAGCGGAGTGACTCGTTAAGCATATAAGTAGTACCGGTCAAGATAACTCATAGTAGAGCCCGACCGATATGGGTTTTTTGGGGACGATACCGATATTAGGGGGTAAAAAAGGGCCGATACCGATATATCGGCCGATATTCTTTGTGTATATTACAGTACAGTACAAGTCAAAAGTTTGGACACTTTCCCATTCGTGTGTCCAAACATTTGACTGGTACTATATATAGAATACAGTATATACATAAACAGAATATATATACATAAACACATTTTTTGCAATGATCACTCAAATGTGGTGATCAAACACTTATAATGGTGACAGAGATATGTAAGGGCATTTAACAATTTAACAATAAACTTGCGATGAGTGCGATGCACAAAGTAACGGGGTGTTAGTTGTAACACACGTGGTTTGAATATTTATTTTACCATAGTAACATTTAAATTCTGGCTTAAGTAAATTTTTTATCTCAGTTTTTATTATTCATTTAAAATGAGACAAATCTGCTATTATTTTAATCTCCAATCTGTTATTTATCAGTTCAGATAGTTTTTTTTAATGCTTTGATTACTAGCAGAAGACACTAACCAGTTTTAAATTCCAGTTGCGCAGATGGGGCACGTTGTAACACTGCGTTACAATGTGCTATTCTATGACATTAGCGATGTAATTTACACTATTTACTTTAATTAATTTTAATGAGAAACAACGAGAAACAGGTGAATAAAGACTGACAGTCAATGTAATGAGTCTGACATCAGGCACTGAACAGTAAAGTTGAAGTTTATTCAACTTTATTTCAATTCAATTCCATTCAACTTTATTCCGTTGAAGTTTATTTCACTTTAGAACATTCATTCACGGATTTGCGCTACTGTCTTCCCACACAGACAAAACTTACTAGAGAAGTGTGACATAATATAATATAGGGGAGCGCGATGCACAAAGTATTCATATCGGCGGCATATTCACCGATACCGATATATCGGCGACAGGCTCATATCGGCCGATAATATAGGCAAAACGATATATCGGTCAGGCTCTAACTCATAGTATCCGGATGAGCGGTGTGTTATTCAATTTGGCAGTTGTTATCTGGGAATAACATACCGCTGGATGGCGCGACTGACCAATCAGAATCAAGTATTCCACAGAGCCGTGTAATAATGCGAAATGTCTCACAGCCGACAAGAAGAAAAAATGTAGTAAAAATTGACAAAAATGTCTATTGTAGAATGAAAAATACATATATTTGAACACACAAAACTTTTGAATGGGATAAACATATGGGGAGTTAGGGGATGTTAGTAGTGGGTAGGGATGCATGAGTAAACTCATGCGTATGTTGCGCTACTTCTATTGCAGTTGTGTTCGACTGATTTCAAAAATGGGTGTGTAAATGTACTTATTAGTAGAGAAAGTGCTGTGCAGTCTGTTTTTTTGCAAGTGTGGTTTGATCCCCAGGATTGTAAGTCTTTGATGTCTATGAGAGCAGCGGCAGGCATCGTTTACTTTGTCCATATATTGTGCACTACACCACTGTGCTGCACAGAAGAACGTCCTCCTTTCTCTGTTTTTTTTTCTTTTCTGAAATGCCATGAATAATCTGTTTTCATAAAACACCTTTTAAAAAGCAAGAGAAAGAAATATACATGATGCCTATGCGTTTTCGTCATTTTTTAGAGTAAAATAATTACCTTTTTTGTTGACTAAGTTCTAAATGGCACTAGTGATGTTTTGTAAAAAAGTAGTTAATTTTTGATTAACTTGCTCTCAGTTTTTTTTTTTTATTCATAGTGAAATCCCATCCATTATCAAAATGTAAACATTTTTTGTATTTTTTTGAAGAAAATATATAACGTTGTTCGTTCATACAGTATCTGCACTTTCATAAGTGGCTTCTCCTCTCCGTCCCTTTTTTGTGCTGTTCTTGCTTACTTGTACTATCAGAAAGCAGTTTTATTCCATGAATATCAAGTCTCTACTGGAAGATTCAATAAATTGTTTGATTACCACTGTCTTTTTGTCTCTTTATGTTTAGAAAGTTTTAAGGCAAACATCACTTTTGGAAATGTGGTCTATTATTAAATATTGTTAAATGTTGAAATAGTATGGAAATAAAAGTACTCTAGTAATCTAAATAGATGTGTTAAAGGCACAATATGTAATTTTCGCCGCTAGAGGGCGCATATTCAAAATAAACAAATAGACAAAGGCGTAGTTTGATGACGCCGTGACTGAGTGTGGAATCATGGGAGTTGTCGTCTTCATCCCCACAGCCGATGCAATCCGACGGAACTCGGGCAGAAATCATGTTCATGGATGAGCTAATGATTTATTAACGTAGTAGAATGAAGCCAGGGTGAGGTTGAAAGCCGTTGACGCGAAACGAGGCCGCTGAACGAGCGTGACACACGGCTCGAAAGCAGCGGAGCTTTTATTATGCCACAATCGACTGCTTCCGCTCCTTCCGGTCGTGCTTATGTGGGGAAAAAAAAGCAGTGCTGTTTTATCATACTAGATACATTTGAAAGTTCTGTTATAATGCTACTCTGTGGTCTATTAAAACACACAACATATTAAAGCATCTTTGGTGTTTCCATGCTTTCTACAAAACAAAACCGGAAATCGAGGGTGTATGACGTCATTGGCAGGCGACACTATGACACTATAGACACGGTCCGTGTCACTACTTAAAATTGCTTATTTCTCTGGATTTAAACATTTTTCGAAACATTTGGGATAATGTAAGTACACAAGTCAGCAAAATATATAACACTGTTCTAGTGCTTTTTGGATATTTTAATAAAAAAATCTTACATATTGTACCTTTAAGTAGCCTACTGTAGGCCTAGTATTTTGATCATTGATGGTAAAACTAACATACAGTAGCGTAAATTTACAGGACAAATTAGAAGATTTAATTGCTTTATTAGAACAAGACAACATCACACTAGTTTCATTCATCCAATCCCTGTCTTGTCTTCTCTTCACTTTATTTGAAATGAAGACCTGTAGCTACAGTAAGATGATGACGGTACGATCAAAATAAAAGAAAACAGCTCCCTCTAGTGTCATTTCTGTTCAGTAGTTAAGTAGAGCAAAGTCTCATTTGCAGTTACAAAATGATTAGTTGGGAGTAAATGATTAGTTGGGAACGATGTAGGATTTTTTTCATGTATTCATGTATATTTTATTTATGTGTAGCCTACAGTATATAGCCAGTATATACCCAAAACGCAAATAAAGTTCATAATCGCACTGTACATTAGGTGCCCTAAAATTACTTAAAAGGCAATATTATTGATTAATGTTATTATTGATTAATCTAATGCTTAAGGAAACTATGTAATTTATTATTTTCCCCCCAATCGTCTGTTCTGGGAGTATGTAAATTTGGTGAGAGAGGGTACGAAATTGAGTGAAAAGGGCGAAATGCTTTGCGGCAGCAACACATTGGAGAAAACCTAACGGCCAACTTGGATCTCTGTGCCTTGGCAATTAATTTGACAAAATGATTCGGTTTCTGTCAAAGTTGTATGACAGTCAAGTTTGCAAATACCAGTGAGTGCCGTAAACTGAATCTTACCTGTCGCAAAATTGTGCGTGACTTCTCGGCAAACAGATTAGCTAATAAGCTATCAATTCATTGAACTGTAGGCAGTTTCCCACAAAAGCAGTGAAATCTCTCCTCCATTGATGTCGATTAACCTGTCTGATCTCCTTCCTTGCATACCGTAGCATTATTCTTGCTAACCTTGGTGGCCTTTGTTATAGCTAGGCTAAGTAATTATGATAGTGGCAGGGGCATTGCTAGGGTCGGAAGAGATAAGGAGTTTAGCCCCTGAGAAAAAAAAACCCCTCCCCACCCTACCCCATAACATGTGGGTAAATAACCAACTAGAGCTGCACAATGGACTATATCAAAGTCCCTATATATATGTCTTTGACTATATGCACGGTTACTTCCTGGTTTTAGATAAGCCAGCTCAGTCACTTCCGGTCACTATTTGAAGAAAAGTTTTGTCTAACCATGCTGTATACACAATATATTACTGTTTCAGGAATGACAAACGCAAATGTAAAAAATGAAGCAAGTGAATCTGCTAAATTGTTCTGCGATTTATTTCTAAATATTTAATGCATTATTATTTAATTGTTATACCATGAATAATTAAATTATTTAATTTGTAGTTAAACTAGTTAAGTATTTTAATAATTAACCCTTCTAGGCTGTTGGTGTCACGGTTGCACTATACTGTGAGGAGCGAGGAACGAAGGAGACGAGGAGTACATCAATCGAGAGATTTTAATGAATTTAAGGGAACAAGGAAAACTCACTTAGCACGAAGACGAACAATACCGGACAAAGAACTCAAAACAGGAAACACTTTAAATACACAAATTAATCAGGGGAAGATGAGACACACCTGGAATCAAATGAGAAACAATCAGGGAGCAGGAACAGGAAGATAACCAAATAAGGGCAAGGAAGAGCCCTACTACCCCCCAAAAAAAAGTACTTGTGGACGATTACGGGCTCCAAGGCCCACTCGGGGCCAAAACCGGGGACTGGGGCTCTCCCTGGGCTTAGCTGGGGAACTGGAGCCCTCCCTGGGCTTAGCTGGGGAACTGGAGCCCTCCCTGGTGGATCTGGCAGTTCGGGCCGCCCAAGTGGAGCAGGCAGACTAGGAGGCCATGGCGGAGTAGGGAGTTCGGGAGGCCATGGTGGAGCAGGCAGTTCGGGAGGCCATGGCGGTGCAGGCAGTTCAGGAGGCCATGGCAGAGCAGCCTCCGAGGCCGTGGCCCCAGCCCCCGCCCTGGACTCTACGGCTGGAGCCCTATAACCCCCCCAAAAAAAATACTTGGGGAAGATACGAGCTTTGAGGCCCTCCGTGGGGCAGACATAGGGACCACGACCCTCTCTGGGCCTAATTCATGAACTGGAGCCCTTTTGGGCTAAACTCAGGAACAGTAGCCCTCCATTGGCTAAACTCAGGAACTAGAGCCCTCCGTGGTCTAAACTCAGGAACAGGAGCCCTCTCTGGGCTTGACGGGGGAACAGCAGCCCTCCCTGGGCTTGATGTGGAGACAGGAGCCCACTCTTGGCTAAACTCAGGAACAGGAGCCCTCCTTGGGCTACACACAGGAACAGGAGCCCTCCTTGGGCTAGGCTCGGAATATGAGGCCCTCTCTGGGCATGACGTGAGTACAACAGCCCTCCTTGGGCTGGACGTGGAGTCAGGGGCCCTCTCAGGGTTAGACTCAGGAACCGCTTCCCTAGAGGCAACAGGAGAAGCAAGCGGCTTGGGAATAGCCTCCGTGGTCATGACAAGAGAAGCCGCCTACCCGAGACGAGCCTCCATGGACAAGACCAACTAGACTGACTGGAACTGTTCCTATGGACACGACAAGACTTTCAAACATGGCTTCAGGGGACATGACTTGACTCTGGTCAGGGGCTAGAGCCATCTCTCGACTCTGGTCTGGGGCTAGAGCTGATACTGGAGCGAGCTCTGGGGCTGGAACCGACACCGGAGCAAGCTCTGTGGCTGGAGCTGACAACCTTTTCCTCCTCAGATTCCTTCCTTGGTTAGGGGTGAGGGTGACAGCAGCTGTCAGCTGAGGGCTTAGGGGTACAGCGGCCAGCGGGCTTGACAACGGAGCGGCCAGCGGACTTGAGTGAGCCGCGGCCGGCGTTCGGGAGGCCATGGTGGAGCAGGCAGTTCGGGAGGCCATGGCGGTGCAGGCAGTTCAGGAGGCCATGGCAGAGCAGCCTCCGAGGCCGTGGCCCCAGCCCCCGCCCCGGCCTCTACGGCTGGAGCCCTACTACCCCCCAAAAAAAAGTACTTGTGGACGATTACGGGCTCCAAGGCCCACTCGGGGCCAAAACCGGGGACTGGGGCTCTCCCTGGGCTTAGCTGGGGAACTGGAGCCCTCCCTGGGCTTAGCTGTGGAACTGGAGCCCTCCCTGGGCTCAACTGGGGATCTGGAGCCCTCCCTGGGCTCAACTCGGGGACTGGAGCCCTCACTGGGCTCAACTCGGGGACTGGAGCCCTCACTGAGCTAAACTCGGGGACAGGAGCCCTCCGTGGGCTACATTCGGGAACAGGAGCCCTCCGCGGGATAAATTCGGAAACAGGAGCCCTCCTTGGGCTGGATTCGGGGGCTGGAGCCAGCTCTGGGGATGGAGCCGACACTGGAGCGAGCTCTGGGGCTGGAGCCGACACTGGAGCGAGCTCTGGGGCTGGGGTGAGGACTGTGAACTGTCTTTTTCTCCTCATCCTCCTCCCTTGGTTACGGGTGAATTGGGTGGCCGGCGGGCTTGAGAGAGCCGCGGCCGGTGGGCTTGAGTGAGCTGCGGCCGGCGGGCTTGACTGATGAATGGCTGGCGGGCTCGACGGCAGGCTGGTTCTGGCTCGGGCCTGGACACTCACCTGACACCGGAAGATCCCTTCCCTCCAGCACAGTCCCTTGGTGTCTGAGAGGTCCATGGGGCGATGGTAGTTGGCCCCGAGCCAGAACTGAGAATTGATGGTGGCGTCATCAAATGCCGACGCGAGCCCGCAGAATTCCCAGGCATACTCGACGAAGGGGAGATCCAGGCGAGCTAGGGCGGCGAATCGAGCGGCAAATTCCATAGCCGCGGGGGAGAAACTGGGAAAACAAAAAAAAATTCAATAAACGAAAACAAAACGGGGAGAAGGGGCGCCGCTTACTATTTTGCTTTGGTCCGGTATTCGGTCACGGTTGTACTACTGTGAGGAGCACGGAGCGAGGAATGAAGGAGAAGAGGCGTAAATCAATCGAGAGATTTTAATGAATTCAAGGGAACAAGGAAAACTCACGTAGCACGAAGACGAACAATACCGGACAAAGAACTCAAAACAGGAAACACTTTAAATACACAAATTAATCAGGGGAAGATGAGACACACCTGGAATCAAATGAAAAACAATCAGGGAGCAGGAACAGGAAGATAACCAAATAAGGGCAAGGAAGGCACATGGGGAGCAAAACAGTAGTTAAGTAGAGCAAAGTCTCATTTGCAGTTACAAAAGGTAAGTTGGGAACGATGTAGGATTTTTTTCATGTATTCATGTATATTGTATTTATGTGTAGCCTACAGTATATAGCCAGTATATACCCAAAACGCAAATAAAGTTCATAATCGCACTGTACATTAGGTGCCCTAAAATTACTTAAAAGGCAATATTATTGATTAATGTTATTATTGATTAATCTAATGCTTAAGGAAACTATGTAATTTATTATTTTCCCCCCAATCGTCTGTTCTGGGAGTATGTAAATTTGGTGAGAGAGGGTACAAAATTCTGTGAAAATGGCGAAATGCTTTGCGGCAGCAACAAATTGGAGAAAACCTAACAGCCAGCTTGGATCTCTGTGCCTTGGCAATTAATTTCTGTCAAAATGATTAGGTTTCTGTCAAAGTTGTGTGACAGTCAAGTTTGCAAATACCAGTGAGTGCCGTAAACTGTCGCAAAATTGTGCGTGACTTCTCGGCAAACAGATTAGCTAATAAGCTATCAATTCATTAAACTGTAGGCAGTTTCCCACAAAAGCAGGGAAATCTCTCATCCATTAATGTCGATTAACCTGTCTGATCTCCTTCCTTGCATACCGTAGCATTACTCTTGCTAACCTTGGGGGCCTTTGTTATAGCTAGGCTAAGTAATTATGATAGTGGCAGGGGCGTTGCTAGGGTCGGAAGAGATAAGGAGTTTAGCCCCTGAGAATATATATATATATATATATATATGTCTTTGACTATATGCACGGTTACTTCCTGGTTTTAGATAAGCCAGCTCAGTCACTTCCGGTCACTATTTGAAGAAAAGTTTTGTCTAACCATGCTGTATACAATATATTACTGTTTCAGGAATGACAAACGCAAATGTAAAAAATGAAGCAAGTGAATCTGCTAAATTGTTCTGCGATTTATTTCTAAATATTTAATGCATTATTATTTAATTGTTATACCATGAATTATTAACTTATTTAATTTGTAGTTAAACTAGTTAAGTATTTTAATAGTTAACCCTTCTAGGCTGTTGGTGTCTGGGCTTATTTATTTATTTATTTTTTAAATGACATGAGACTTTGTGATTTCCTGCACTTGCTATACTTTATACTTCAGTACAGTAAAAGCACTAAAATGTGTTACAACAGTCATTTTATAATAAATCCAAAAGCAAGACCTGAAAAAAATGGGAGTTGAAATTTCAACTGAGCAAATGAGTGATCCTCTGCTGCCATCTACTGTTATTATGCTAGGTTCATGTCATTTTCATCTTAAAATTATTTGTTTTCTGCCAGGAGACACATTTTTGGCACACTTTTCCCATGTCATCTTCATGAATGAAAAGTGAATATTTAAAGTTTATTTTACTGCACAACTGTAACTAATCTCACTACATCTAGGCAACCAAAGTTTTAGGATAACGCCAGTAACATTAACTGGCCAATTGTCGCGAATAAACTACAGTTTTACTCAAACTGTGGAAGAGAGTGGAAGAAAAGTGGACCAAGATCACACAGGCGCAGTCTGAGAAACTGGTGATGTCTGATTTACGACAGCTGTAACCCTCCAAAATTTTAGTTATCTTCTTTCGTTCTATAGTGGCTAGTGTTCTCTAATTTTGATCACTGTGTTTTCCACAAAATAAAGGTTTTTGTTGAAATGCCTTGGAAATTTTGTCAAACAATGGTATGCCTACAGCTAATATTCCTTCAAATTTTGAGCGATGAAGATTAACAATATTTCAGAAAAAATCAAGTATTTATAGATTGTTCTCTAATTTGATCTCAACTGTCTTTATGTGTGTGTGTGTGTGTGTGTGTGCGCGCGCATGGCTGCACATTTATTTAAAGAAATTTAATTTTAAGTTGCAGACATTATTTTGATGACTTCTCTGGACATATTGTTGGTCATTATATCAACCTAATATTGTAATTTAAACTCTATTATTTATTTATTTATTTGTTTGTTTGCTAAAGTTATTAACTTAATGAAACTGTCTTGTTTAACTTGGAAAATTGGGCAGTGGATTTCTAGATCCATCCCGGCAGGCTTTGCATGGGACTGGAATAAGGGGGAAAAATTGTGAAATTAAGTATTTCATGTTTTTTTGTTTTGTTTTGTTTTGTTTTGTTTTGATTTAAATAGCATTTTATATTTTATAGTAAATGCACAGTGTCCTTAGATTTTGGATGTGTATGGAATGCAACTTAGCGTTTAACGCTCTTATATCAACATGAACTTTAAACACTTAGATGTCATGTAACTCATTGACCACAAGAGGCTGATATTTCCTAACAAAAGCCATATTGCAGACTATTCACTGAAAACGTTCTGAAAAACGAATATAAAATGGCTGATGCCATCAAGTTCTAATGGCATCATGTGTTTTGAACTGTTTCTGTCATTTAATTTCTCTCCGAGAGGTTTTGGCCTGATTAACTGGAAATGGAGATGTGATATTTTTCAATAATGCAGCTATATCCAAGTGTGTCATTTTTATTGGTATAGCAATTCCCTACATAAAAAAGTTCCACTCAGAACCATTAGACATCTGTATTTCAAGTAATGGGTGATTTATTTATTTATTACATTGGTACTCTGCCATTGTTTTTCCAGCTAACTGAGTGAGGAACTTAAGAAGCAAGTGATCCCACCACAGGGTGCTGCACCTCTGACAGACTGCCAACATCCCATATTCCAAATGTGTGTTTATGTAGTGCTATATCTGTTCATACCTGCAGTGTGTTTCATGGGGCTTTACCTTTACCCCAAGAGTTTAACAGAGAAAGCACACACTGCAAGCCACTTAGCTAACCATCTAGAATCGTACCACAACTGCTCTGTCATAATCTACAACGCTCCTACTGTTCCACTTTTATTACTGGTATGTTCTAATATGCCATCTCAATCACTGCCAGAAAGCATCCACCCTTTGACCCCCACCCTCACCAAAAACTACTGCCTGAGAACGCATATTTGAATCGAGCTACTGGCCATGGGAGAGCTACATTTATGGCATTTAGACCTCTACTCTGAATTAAATTTTGGTACAATTGACACATTTTACAGCAGCTCAACATACACTAGACATGTGAGAACAAACCTTGTTGGTTTTGCGTGAATTTATCATATAAAGTGTTAAACTGCTTGATTCTTTGGATTGCTTTTATAATGTCTATGAACTTTTTGAAGCTGAAAAGTTTGGTGGAATGGACTTTCAATGGATGGACAGAAATCTCTCAGGCTTCTTTAAAAATATCGTCATGCGTGTTTCAAAGATAAACGAAAGTTTAATGGATTTGGACTTGAGGGTGATCAATTGATTTCTATCTTTTCAAATTATTACATTTGGTCATCTTTAATCCTGAGAATGACTAGTGTCTAACAATGCATTGATGCAACGATGATCAGTTGATTTCATTTGTGTCAGTTTGCAAATTGTCTTGATGAAAAGAGACCCTCACATGTGGATTGTGGTTCCATTTCGGAGGTTTATACATGTAGCTTGAACAACCAAATCTGTATATGGCCCATCTGCCTCTTGTATGCGTATCAAACAACCTCCTCAGGATCTCTATCTCAAATGTGTCTTAGAGGGCATTTACACTTGTGTTTTCATGATCAAACAGCAATCTTATAAGTAAAAACACATGAAGTGACCAGGTTTAAATACTCCTGTGGATGCAGCTTTTACGCAGCTGTCGTGAATGTTTTCTGGCCCTGTTTCTGAAAAGTCTTTGGGAATTCCAGACAAAAATGGTTTCATGAAGGTTTACAACTCTTCTCCTGACCTCATTCTTCACTCCTGTACATTCTGGAACATAAAAGTGAATTCAACATCAGAGAAGCATACCGTTCTAGTTTAGTTTCAAAATCTTTCCTGCTCTTTCAGGATAATCCTTGCGGCAGTGTGCTCTGTGAACATATCTTATATCAATACAGCCTTCATATTTTGTCCAGTTTGCCCACTCCTGTAGGTTTAGCAGGTCTGTGCCTTCTAGGAGCTTTAAAAGATAATAAGCCCAGTGGGAGATTTCAAGCTTTTTAATATATGCTTTTAGCTTTTATAATATACAAATTTTAAGATTGTATAATATATAAAGCTATTTATATTAAGATTCTTAAACATATATTAAGACAACTATTCCAAAAGCTGAACTTCTCTTGTTCCTGTGTCACCCACATTATAACAGAACAGTTATAACATGACATGTTAAATCTTCCCTGAAGATCATATGAAATTTACAGTATGAGGGCTAAAGTTTCAATACATGAACTGCAGTTCAGAACTGACCCAGGGATAAATCCATATTTAGGCACTGAGATATACCTTTGATGCCAAAAATGTGAGGGAAAATGAAAACAAGTAAGTAAGTAAGTTCAAATCTGTCTTTTAGAAGAGAATGGCTTGGTATCTTGTTGTTATTATGGAGAAACTTGCATAAATGGCATCAAAATTATTCAACAGGCTGTGATTTTTGGAGTATTCTTTCATTTAAAAAAAATAAAAATAATAATTACCTCGATATTCCATGTATTCCACATTAGTCTTGTATGCAAACCTAAACATGTCATTTCCATATTTGGTCATAGTAAAAAAAAAAAAAAAAAAAAAAAAAAAAAAAAATTGACCCATATGAATCTGATAATCTTAATCATTCAAAATTTATAGGAATTATAGTTGTGGCTATAACATGCTAGTAGAACAGTGTTTTACAAAATAACCAAGGCATTTCAACAAAAAACCTTTATTCTGTGGAAAACACAGTGATCAAAATTAGAGAACAGCAATGATTGTTGCACCATGAAAGATTACAACTAAAATTTCTGAAGGTTAGAGCGGTCAAAAATTAGGAAGTGTAGAGGCCCTTGCTTTGAATGACGTCAGCACATCTGCGCGGCCACAGGACATCACTATTTCTCAGACTGCGCTGGTGTGATCTTGGTTCACTTTTCTTCTGCAGTCTCATTATTTCAATGTTTTCAGCTTCAAGGAACTGCTTTACCCATTTTGCAGTGTGACAGGGGGCATTCTCCTGCTTGAAAATGCTGACTGATTGGGCGATGAACACAGGGAAGGTACCGCATGTTGCTGAAGAAGGTTCTGGTAAAGATTTGCATTCACTCTGTCATGTAGCTGTATAAGAGGCCCAACTCCTGCCGCAGAAAACATCCCACAAACCATGACACTTCCTCCTCCACCTTTCACTGACTTATTTACACACTTTAGGTTCAGTCTTTCCCCAGTTTGACGACAAACATAATGTCTCCCATTGGACCCAAATAAATAAAACTTGCTTTCATCACTGAAGTGAACTTTGGATCAGTTCTCCTCTGTCCACACAACATGTTCCTCAGCAAAGGTTAGTCTAGCCTTTTGATTCTTTCTGTTGATGAGAGGTTTGGTCACTGCAGTGTGTGCTTTCAGTCCAAATTCTCTTAAACATCGAGACACTGTATGCCGAGACAGATACTTACCCTGTTCAGAGCTGAACTGGTGAGCAATTCCGGCTGCAGTGTTGATCCTATTGCCTATTGAGATTCTCCACATTATCCTGTCCTCTCATGCATTTGTCTTTCATGGACAACCAGCCTTTTTGGGAGACTTGAATGAGTGACATTGTAAAGATGCTATATTCTAGAAATCGATTTGGAACGACCAACTTCTCTTGCTATGGCTGCTATTGGCCTACATCTGGACAACCTGCTGTCAGAGGGTTTCACTCACTTTTGAACGGCTCATCATCTTGCAAAGTCAGTGAAAAATGGAAATTTAGGCTGCCAGTTAAATAGGGTTTATCAGATAATTAAGGAAATTAGCACCACCAGATTAACACCAATAACTTGGAGGTATCTGAAAGTGTTCTCTTATTTTGATCAGAGTTCTTTTTCAAATATCTCATTTAAGTTTTTTATACTGCGCTTCAGAATATATTTAACTCATGAAATATGCTTAAAAAAACTGCGCTTTTACTCCTGTTAGGATCACTTCAAATACGACTAAACAGTAACCTCGAAATTTTGAAAATTGTAGGTTGTACTCTGATTTTGATCTAAACTGTATATATATATATATATATATATATATATACTGATGGATAATGTTGGTTCGTAACTGTCAGTTTCATATTTTGCGTTGAAAAAAGAAAATTCTATATTTGTAAAAGGGTCACTGTGATGTATTTACTACAGAATTTACATAAATAAATAAATACATACATACATACATAAAAAGGACGTCTTTCATGAATAAAATACAAGTAAAAATCAAAAGACATAAATGTTTCCCATGATTCAAAAGACCACAGTGAGTAATAAATAATACATTGCAAAAGATTTTGCACATAAACACAGTTGTTTTATTATTGTGTATTGTACATGAACAACTGAACACTATTAAACATTTGTGCATAATGAAATTCTAATTTTTAGACTAAAAATAAATATTTCAACAAATGTTAGTTTGAATAAAATCATTGAATCCAATAAGTCATTTAGACCCTCTTTATGCATTCATGTATTTTTTTTTGGGTCAAGCATTCTAGGGTTAAACATCCTTATTAGATGCCTTAGTGTCACAACAGGACTTACTTTCAGGACTTACAGGAAATGCTTAAGACCTGTAGCACTTTCTTCTATAACCGGGCAGGTGGCCGCTTCAATCACCGGGCTAAGCTCTCGGAAACAGCATGTTACGTCTCACAGAGTGGGTGCGTGCCGGAGTACGGTCGCCTCTGGGAGACTTGTAGTGTTGCAATAATTGTGGAAAGACTTGGGGATGAAAAAGCCTGTTTGAGATCACCCTAAGTGAATGGGACAGCACGAGTAATACAGGGGTCTGTGTGGTTTTATAGTTCAGTGCCTGAATTTTGAGCGTGCGCTCTTTTCAGCAACGTGGGTGGCGGGTTACACTATCATCCCTCCACCCTCCAACTCCCCTCAGCTCTGTATTGTCATTGGCTCTTTGCGGCCCTTCCAGTCATCGCTCAGCTGCTTGGAAAATGGTAATATTGTTTTTTTTAATAATGAAAGCCAAACTGAGGACTGAATTCCTAAATAGATGGTCCGAAAGAGTTGTTGTAGCTGCAGATGTCCAAATTAGATTTACATATTAATTGTTTTCACTTAACTTAGCACCAATAGCAGCAGCAGTGTTACATTAGCACAAGCGTCCAACCCTTTCGGACTGCTTGCAAAGGCCCTCAGAGTGTCACATAAACAGAACTGAGAAAAATAACTAGAAATACAGAAAGAAACTTTCCACTGCTGTGCGAGTTTCCTTTTCTCCCCATGTTCACTCTGGCTCCCTCCTCTCTTAGCTTCTTCCACTTGTTTGCTTTTTATTTGTAATGCCAAGCTTGGCGTTAAATCGTATTTTTCTGTAAATAAACCAGTTTCTGGTAGGAATTACATACAACTTGGTGTGAGGTCTGCTTTATAAAAAGGGGCCTGGAATGTTTCTGTTTGTGTCCTTTGTATAGATGCTTTCTGACAGCTTCGAATGAAAAAGAGCAGGTTTTATCGCGTTTCTTGTGGTGAGTTTGTGGAATTTTTCCCCTCTCGAGGCATTGTGGTCTGAGTTATTCGATGAGGCTGTATGTTCCTCCATTTCGTTCCTTTGTTCTCGGCTGTCCTGTAAGTAGTTCCAGGGTTTCGAGTGCTCTCTATTTCTCTGTGAAGGTCCAATGTGACACCTGCTGTGGTGAACGTGAATGGAGCAAGGGAGTCTGGATGCAGCTGCCCATTCCCACCGCTGCAAGAGCTCTCGCAGTACCAGCAAGAGCTCGACCTGAGCTACAGCGCACTCGCATTTTCACTACTTTCCCTTAATTATGTTGGTCAGCCTTTCCACACTATGTACTCTTGAATATAGAATTCAGAGAACCTGAGTGAACATATTGAAGATCTATGAGATAAAATAATATGACCTTAATTAAGGTCTAGAAAACACATCTTTCCACCAGAGGTCAGTATTTTATTAAGAAGAACTGACGTCGGGCACTACAGTGTGAAGCAGTTTTGAGTGTTAAATAATTATACCCATCCCCTTAAAATTAATGTGGTATTTGTAATACACACACACACACACACATATATATATATATATATACTGTATATATATTGGCCTGATCTGTTTGGAGCGTTTATACTGGAAGGACATAGCAGCCCATGACAGTCTGTTGCTCCTCTTCCAGCATCTGAAGCCATCTCCAGTGTAGCCTTTCTCACTCTGGCAAGTGTACAAGCCTTCTGTGTTCACACAACTGGCTTGGTGGCTGCAGCGATGGTTGCCTGTCAGACACTCATCCTTATCTGTTTGTAACACAGAAGGAAACTCAGGTAAGAGCTGTTGATGAACTGGTTTTTCTGTAACATTATGAAGACTGGTTGGTTATTATATTTTAGACTGGACATTTGTCTGTTGAATTTTTGAAACAGACTGTGTGAAGGCTCCTTTTGCAGAAATTAATTGCATAAAATATACACAATGTAGTCACTTTTCCTAATACATGTCTTCTACCCTATGTCCAAATAAGGACACACAGTAAGCCTCACCACTTTGTCTGTCATTGCCTAAAATTACTGTCAATAATTAAAATATCAACATTCCCACTATTAAATAAATCAGAAATAGTATGTGCTTAACACAAAATAGATTTTCTTTGTATATTATCAAAATGTATCTTTTTTTCAGCATCATCAGATATTTATGAGACAGCTCATTTTTTAAAATGAGGTTTGGGGGGGTCTGACCCCCCTAAAGAAGGCTTTAACCCCCCTGATGGACGTCAAAACTAGATGTAGGGGGTTCAGATAGAAAGAAGGCTAGCCTACGCATAATATGGAGATTTACTTGTAAATATTAATATGCATTTTTATAGCCCTAGCTGATTTTAAAATATAATTTTGCCAGCTCCTGAAATGGGTCATACTGACAGTACCTGAATGGTTGAAGAATACGCTACAGCGCTCATTCAAAGACGTGCATTTATTGCTTGGACGGAGCTAGAACACCTAAAATACACGTGTAGATTCAGTCGAGTGATAAAGTTTACCCTCTTCAACTTAATGCTGCTGAACTGAATTTCTGGAGCAAACTATTTGCTAAAATATCCATAACATTAACAGCACCGCTGAAATACAAGCGCGCAGTTCTGTCATGTGTTACTATAACAAACACAGCATGTTTTCTTTCAGAATCATCATTGGCTGGTAGAAAGACAAAAATAGGTTACATGAAAGTTTTTACCTAAAAATGAAGATAAGGTAAAGGTGTGAATAATTACATTTTAGACACATTGTCAGTAATTTCACCAATGAAAATAAAGCCCTAGGAGAACTGTTGTGCGTCTCAGATCAACACACAGCGGTGTTTCATTGATTCAGTGAACCATTCATAAAGGCAGTCACTTGCTTCGTTTCTGAATGAATCAGCCATTTGAATGAATCTATTGAATGTATGATTGAATGACTCACTTAAGACAGGGATTTGCCGCCACTTACTGGCGCATTTAGTTTTATATTCAGAGTATCGTTTCTTTTTCAAATAATTTCATAATTTATTTGTATTTTTTATGTTGAATTAAAATATTTATTTCTAAAGCTACTTATATTTCAGCTACCTTTTTGTAATGTCTATTCAGTGTTTTTTTTTTTTATTAACACAATGATAAATATTATCTTTAATAATAACTTTATCTTTAATCGGCACATGTACATGTTAATTAATTAATCTCATTAATTTGAGATTCATTTGATTAATTAATCGGCACATTATGTAATTAATTTTTTTTTAAATAACCACTTGACAGCCCTATTTAAAACATAACC